>NW_023604295.1:70217800-70515300 GCF_014898055.3 Talpa occidentalis | reverse complement strand
ACAACAACATGCTAAAAACTCAAATGATCCTCAAATTCACTCTTGTAGAAAAAACAATGACCTGAAAATAGTGTGAAGAATCTCAGGGGAGAAGAAGATTTTCCTAAATTTCAAAGGAGGAACAGGTTAGATGAGGTTACATACTGATTACAGTAGAGTTGGAAGGAATATTTTAATTCTACCAAAGCCTATGAGAAGTACCTCACATACCAGAAGTCACCCTATGAACACATAATAATCCTTCATGTAGATTTCATGACCATAGCTTCAGAACACTATTTGGGTATTATGAATATCAGTTATTAATGATCTATACAAAGACAATCAGAATTCAGCATAAACGTAAATGCTTATTATCATGTTCACGGGAAAGTAGATATGCTTCTGCTGATCTCCGCTTACGATTTTGGGTCTACATGCTGAAATGCATGATTTTGCTTTGAGCATCATTTCTGAAAATAAGTTGGGTATCATTGTTCCATATATATCTCACTCTCTGGATTCAGTAAAATATGAAGAATGTTCTTATATTGGCAATTGTACAGAGTAAAAAACAAATAGAAATATATGACATAATTTATAAAGGCTATAATAAGAACTGACCCTATGAGGCTTCACCTAAACAACTGGACAAAGCAATCAAGAATATACATTCCGTGTCTCTTAAGAGGAACTTCAGCTACATGAAAAATAAATACACACAACTTTCCAAATATCACAAACTTTAGTAAAATCTATTTTTTTGAAGACTTATTTATTTATTCATACAAGAGCAGGGGTGTAGGCCAGATGTGCAGAGGGTGAAGGGTGAAAGGATTCACCAGAGAGACTGAGGAGCAGAACAGGCAGATGTACTGAAATACATTGCTGAGGGGAGCAGTGGGCAAGACAGGAGAGGTCTGCTGTGCCATGTGGGTCACCTCCCTGGCCAGCCAAGGACTCAAACTCATGCTGCAGTGGCTGGTGATAGCTTGCTAGTGCTGTCTTTAACCCCTACACCATCAGGGAGGCCCATTTTAGTAAAATCTAGACATAATGAATGAGAGATAATAGAAATTAAATGCAATATATTTAGACTTCAAGACTACAGATGTTGTATGTGTCATGTTCAGAAAATAGAGTCAGTATTTACAAAATGTATTTTAAATTAATGAATGAAATTACAAAGTCAGGCATATACTGAAAATCTGACAATAATGTTGAGTCAGACTTGGCAAGAAAATCAAATATAATTTCTAAAATGTACTGTGTAACTGTTGGGGGAAAATGACACATGAAAAAGCTGAAAAGCTGAAAAAAGCTGGAAAATATATGAAAAATTCATTTATAAAGTGGTATGAAATATGACATATACAAATTATAAAAGAGTAAAAATAAGAGAATTATAAATGTAATCACACATCTTACTTGAGGCCCAGAGATAAAAATAAAGTGAGAAAATATAGAAAAAAATGGCCTCCTTGTGGGTGCAAGAGTTAAAGACACAGACAGCGCTATCAAGCTATCCCCAGCCACTGCAGCACAAGTTTGATTCCCAGGCTGGCCAGGGAGATAACCACATGGCACAAAGCACAGCAGACCTCTCCTATCTCACCTGCTGCTCCCCTCAGGAGTGTATTTCAGTGGCTTTGCCTGTTCTGCTCCCCACTCTGTCTCTGGTGAATCCTCTTACAACCCCTGCATCCACCTCTGGAATGCAACCAGTTCTTGTAGGCATAAATAAATAAATCTTAAAAAAAAATAAAGAAAATATAGGAAAACATAATGAAAAACTGGTTATAGGTTTTCCAGAGCAGCTGAAAAACATGAATCTACAAATTCAGGACAATATCATATCACAAACAGAAATGAGTAAATAATAATCATAAATCCTTGTTTTCTGAGACTTTGGGAATTAAAGATCATTTTAGAGAGAAGATGCTGAAATTAGTCAGAGTAAAAGGCATTGGTAGTTTAAAAAATACCATTACAATTATAATACTGTGGCAAAAAAAAAAGGCATGCCAAAAGATAGAATAATATTTACAAAGTTAGTATATTAAAACTATTTTTAACTTATAATTGTTTATCTACAAAATATTCTTTCAAAAGTAAATTAAATTCATTGTAGTTAGATATAGTTTCAGCTATGTAGAATGAGTAAGATGTAGAAAATTCTGTATATCTTGCTTATAATTAACAATATTGCATTGTACTCTTAAAAAACTATTATAAGAATATAGTTCATATTAAATGTTCTCATCACAATACAATTTTAAAAATCATAATACACAAAATTTATAGCTAAAACCTGCTCTAATGATCTGTAAAGAACATAGTTACTGCACAGCTGCTGAAAAGGTCCAATAAACCTTAGTTAAAGAGTTTAAAGCATGGAGCTGGTTCCCAAAAGGCTGAGGACTAACAAAGTCAAATGCCTGCTAAAACAAAGGAACACCACTAATAAGGAGAAAATAACAGAATTTAGAGTCTCCACAACATAAAATTGAAAATATGAAAGATACAGCTCAAAATAATTTGTAGAACGAGGTAAATAGAGGCCTTTCTAAAGAGACAAGTCAGTTAATATGAACAGTGCCTTGGTGACTCAGATAAGGAGTATACAGTAAAATAAAAATGTTTTAAGAATGTGCATTTGGGGATTGAAAAGATAGGGTATCTCAGTAGAGAGCTAAAACTATAAAAATAACCATATGGAAATTTTTGAAATAAACAAAAAAGCCTAAAGAAATATATTGCATGGTTTTAATAGAAACATGATGATGGAGCATAGCAAAAGAATTTAAATATGGGGCTTCCCTGGTGGTGCAAGGGGCTAAGATGCAACCTATGAAGCTATCTGCAGCCACTGCGGCATGAGTTCAATCCCCAGCCAGGGAGCAACCTACATGGCACAGCAGATCTCCTGACTCGCCCGCTGCTCACTTCAGCAGCGTATTTCAGTCAGTCTGCCTGTTCTGTTCCCCACTCTGTCTCTGGTGAATCCTCTCACCCCCCACATCTCTGGCCTGTATGCATAAATAAATAAATCTTTTAAAAAATAATTTAAATATGGTTCAATAGTTACAGTCCAATTTGATAAACGGGGGAAAACAGAAAAATATAAACAGAATCTTAGAATTCTTAGCTTTGTAAAAAAAAATCTGACAAAAGTTATCCAAGTTTTAGAAGGGAAGAAAGATTATAAATCTAAAAGACAGAAAAATTAACAAATTTGATATATGGAAGAAGTTGTATATTTAGATGTTTAATAAACACCAAGAAAGCTGAACTGCTTTTAAAGTTGTGCAAATTCAAAATTAGACTCAATCTCTTAAAAGTCAAAGGTAAAAGCATCAGACTTTAAATCAGGAAAGGGAAAAATGTTGTTTTGACTATCCTAAGTGCATATTTTCTATTACACATTGATTATCAAAGTTGGAGTAAAAACACTACCTAATTTTAAAGCTTATTATAAAGCCAAAGTAATCAAAAAACCATGATATTGGTGTCAAGTTAGACAAATAGTCCTGTGGAATGGAGTAAAGTCAGGTAATAGAAAAATACATAATGGAAAACTGATTTCAAACAAGGTGCAAATGCAATTCAGTGGAGATTGGATTATCTTTTTTCTTATAAATGGTGTTGCTACAATTGGATATCAATATGCAAAATAAAAGGAGCTTCAATTCATATGTTGCATCATAAACAGATATTGACTCAAACTTCATCACATATCTGAATGCAAAATTTAAAACCATAAGACTTTTAGAATAAAGAATAGAAGAAAACCTTTGTGATTCTAAGTAGGCAAATCTTTCTTAGATATGACATAAAAGCATGATATTTAAGATATCAGATTGATCAATTAGACTTCATAAAATATAAGTAAGAATATTCACTCATATGCAGAGGGAAAAATGTTCAATGTCATTATTAATTAGGAAAAAAGTACAGAATAAACCCTAAATGAGGTGCCACTCTGATCTAATAGAATGTCAAAATTAAAAAAAAAAAATTAAAAAGTGACCATATGGTTGATAAGGAATTAGAGGAATTATAATCCCTATGTAATGGTGGTGAGATTGTAAAGTGGTATAATCACTTTGGAAATAAGTTTGGCAGTTTTCTTTAAAAGTTTAGCATATAAATAATGTATGATTTAGCCAATATATAACTGATTATCTAAGAGAAAGGAAACGAAGGTTACACAAATATCTTACATAAATATTCACTGCATTTTTCTTAATAGTGAGCAAACTCACTAAATAAGGCAAATGCCCAACTATAGGGAAATAATAAACTTTGGTATAGATATATACTAGAATATTGCTCAAAGATTAAAATGAATGAATTATTGATACATTTTACAACATGTATGAATCACAAAAAATTTATGGTAAGTGAAAGAAATCAGGTACAATAAACAAAGCAAAAATATGAGTATATTCTGCATGATTCCATTTATACATCTCTTCAGGAAATTCAAAAAATATGCAGGACCAAAATTTGATGAATGTTTCCCTGCTAAAGGGAAGGATGGAGAAAGAGGGCATATTATAAAGGGCCAATGGGAAACGTTGGGGGTTGCTAGATATAAAGATGCAAACAGTTGATTGTGAAAATTGTCATGCATGTGCAGTTTATTGTGTGTCAATTGTACTCAATGAAATGCTTTGAGATAAAGCCAGAAGAAAATTAAAATTGAATTCTATAAAAATTCTGATAAAAAACAGAAATAGAGGAAAAACAAGGAAAAATGAGGGTAAGCAGATAATAATGAATAGCAAAACTAACTCAAAGCAAATAACATTAGATATCAATGGACGAAAATTACCCAAATAGAAAGCAGAGATTTATACACTGAATAAAATAGTGAGACTTGAATCTGAGCTGTTTAAAATGGATGCAAATTCTGCTTAATTATGGTTTCATATTTACATTTAAAGACAAAGGCAGATTTAAGACAAGTCATGAAAAAGGCATTTAAACATCCATACATCTGGCAACTTCAGAAATCATTACTTCAAATGCATGTTTTATAAAAGTTATTGAATGATCCTTAGTAGTATCCCAAAATTTAGAATTATATGGAGAAAACAAGTTTTATCACAAGATAAAATTAGAATGGAAATATATCTAGAATAATCCAAAATAAGCTATTTTTTAGCAATACATAGTTCAAATATGAAACAGCACGGCAATAAAACCATATTTTGAAATCTTTTATATTTAACATACACCATGTCAAAACTTGCACAAAGCAACTGTAACAGTGAATACGGGAAAAAATATTGTTTCTATTTCTCATATTTAAAAGAAGGAAATAAAATCAATTACGTTTTCCTAAAGGTCTAGAAGATATTAAGCCTAATAAAAATAGGAAGTACTAAATGACAGTACAAAATCAAGGTAATAAAAAAGTGAAAACAGGAAAATGTCAATGAAGGAAGACAGATTATTATTTTAAAAGTACAATGACATTTGCAAATCCATATAGTCTGGGATTTATCAAACTTTGTTCTCAGCTCTCAGATCACAATAGTGTCTTTGGCCATTGGCTCAATATGTCGCACACTTGAAAGATTACCCTTTTTCCTGAGGTTGCAGACTGCCCCCAGTAAATCCTAAGGATAACAGAGTTGCTAAGGAAATTTCCAGACCATATTTATGGTCATGGTTTGAATATATTAGCAACAATTGTCCACTATTATAAAATAGCTAATGCAACAAAATTAAATTTCTCTATACCAAGATGTATCAAAGATAGTTTAATACAAAGAAAACTTTATTTTACCGTATTAAGAAAAAAAGCATGCTAATCTTAGTTATCACAGAAATTACATTTGATAAAATTTAGTATTTATTCATTGTTTCAAAATCAGTGACTCTATTCCTTAAAGAATAAGGAATCAGTAACTATAAGATCAGTAACTATAATCACATTTGAACAAAGAATATCTTTTTTCATTGTAGTAATATTTCATTATGAATTTATATAAGCTTCGGTTGTTAATTGTTGAGACTCAACATATGTATATACTATACTAAATTCACTATTAAAAGCCCAAATATAGAATATATATTCAGTAAGTAAGAGACAATAAAGAAAGTGAAAAACAAACCATAAATTGAATAAAATATATTCAATATGTAAGAAAAAATAATAAAGAATTTATAGAGTATTTCTATAAATCAATAAAATGTAACAGTCAGATTTGGAATAAAATACACACAGTAAGGATAAAAAGAATGTACATACAATGCTTGGGTACATTTCATTCTTCCCTAGAAAATATATCCCACTAATCACTTGCGGTTTCTATTAGAACTACTACTTGGTTGTATTTGCAGTAGTCTGTCATTATCAGGACCCAACAGGCTCTTCTAAGGACCAGTGCTGCATATTATATGTGGTAGATGGGGGCAACAAAGCTGGCATTCTTTAAACTAATCTCTGTTTTCGCTCACTACCTCTGTTATTCTTCCTGGTATGTGACATTGTTTTTGATGCATTATTTTGATTGAGGAAAGTGTTAGGGTCTCCTATTTTGCCTTCTCTATGGGTTGTTTCTTGTCCTGAAGATTAAAATCAAACCAATATAGGTGCTCTAACAACTACCAAGAACATCCATTCTAATTACATATTCTGAGAAAGGTGAATGATACCTGGATCCATCTGTGTTCACTAGGACTCTGTGTGCCCCCAGAATGGACTGGGTGATCATTGAAGACATTGAGTATGTATGTCGGTTTTAACTCTGTGTCAAATTATCCAAAAATTTGTATGTATTTCCTCTCCCAATGTAAGGCTATCTGAATAAATGTGTATAGTGTGCATTGAAAAAGCATAAATTCAGTGTTGTACTATGGAAAAAGAACCTCTCTTTGAGACAAGAAAATTCCAAGTCTGAAAATTGTCTCATGCCGTAAAACTTGGCAAGTGATTGTTGACAGCTGCACTGGAGGAGTTGCTCTCAGCCTTCTGATATTCTATCCTTGGTTAGGTAAATAAATTAACCAATGGACTTATCAACTGTTCATCAATTTTATACCTAAAAATTATGCAGTAATTTTAAAAAAAAATTATCTAAAAATTATCTAAAAATCTCTCCAAAGTTAAAGACCATTCAATACCATTCTGATCTTGCAGTTCAGTACAATAAGTACTCCTAACTAGCTGCTAATGGTTAAGAACTTCTGCTTGATCTTTATTATAGTGGGATCCTATTATTTCCATTGAATAAAGGAAGCCCAGCTCTTTAATTAGGTGTCTATTGTCAGCCCTCACCACTACTGATTTCCCTTTAGTGATGTTGATAGCCTTTTTTCGATCACCTCTCTTATTTTTTTTTTTAACAATAGCAAAGGCATTTTTTTTTTAAGATTGATTTATTTATTTATACAAGCACTGGGTATAGTCAGAAGCGCGGGAGGGTGAGAGAATTCACCAGAGCCAGAGCAGGGAACAGAACAGGTAGACTGACGAAATACACTGCTGAGGGGAGCAGCGGGCGCTGCAGAAGAGGTCTGTTGCACCCTGTGGGACCCTCACCAGCAGCCAGTGGCCGGTGGCCAGGGATTGAACTGGTGCTGCAGAGGCTGCGGGCAGCTTCACAGTCCAGAGCTCAACCACTGCACCACAAGGGGAGGCCGGATCACCTCTCTTATTGCCTTGAAAAATGGATTGCTCCTCAGATCCTCCCACAGTGGTCAGATATTAGGTGTTATGGGTTAAATAAAGTTCCAAAAATGTATATATTGATGTCTGCTCCCCATCCAGGCACCAAAGTAGGGTTATTTTACATGTAAGATGAGGTCATACTGGAAAGGATGGCCTTCTAACCTAATGTAATTGGTGTCCTAGGAAAAAAAAGAGAACTTGGAAGACAAGAAAGCACACAGGGAATATGTCATGTGAAGATGAAGGCAGAAATTGGGATAATGCATTTATAAGCTAAGGAATGCAAGATGTTTCAGAAACTAGATGAGCAGCATGGAACCAATTTTCTCTCATAGCCTCAGAAAAACAATCTTGTTAACACATTGATCATGGATTTCTAACATCCATAACTGTGATAAAATAAATCAGTGTGTGTGGTTTAAGGCACCCATACGTTGGTTCTTTTTATGGCAGTCCTAGAAAATTAAAACAATACATTTTCTGTATAATTTTTTTTATTTAACTTTTTTAAAGATTGATTGATTGATTGATTGATTGATTGATTTGTATAAGCACTGGGCATAGTCAGAAGCGCGAGAGGGTGAGAGAATTCACCAGAACCAAAGAGGAGAGCAGAACAGGCAGACTGACGAAACACACTGCTAAGGGGAGCAGCGGGCGTCAGGAGAGGTCTGTGAGCCATATGGGACCCTCGCCAGGAGCCGGTGATCGAACCGGCACTGCAGAGGCTGCGGGCAGCTTCACAGCCCAGCGCTCAACTGCTGCGGCACCGGGGAAGCCCTGTATAATATTTTTAATATGACTTGATCCTATATCTAAGCTATTTGATACTTTCCTCAACTTTCTCCAAAGGAACTCCTGAAGGTTTTATTTAGTTCACTGAATCGGCCATAAGGGCCATTACCATGACTTTCCAGGAGTCATCAGAGCAACATGTTGGCAATCTTTTCTGGGTTCCATATCGTAGTGTAAAATCCTGTTTCTCATAATCAATTAAGCCAATTCTTTTTAAATTTTATATTCTGTTCCCCTTTTCATACAAAGTTCACAATGTTGTGCTATATTCTTTCACAACTCCTGCTGGTTCTTGGTTGTTGGATTGCTTAATTCCTTTGTTACATAGTTTCTTTCCTCCTGTGGCAAGCCTAGTCCTATCGGTTTACATAGCATTTTAAATGTCCTGTAATTATTGGTTTGGTGACCAGAGAAATTGGGGTAGGTTCTCTATCTTGCCATATTTTTCTCTCTGCTCTTACTGCAACATTCTCAGGAATTATAAGAACTTTACATCTTCTACTTGGAACACTTTTCTCAAAGATACAATGTTTCCATCTTCACTTTTTTCATATCAATATTAAAGTATTACCTTTGCCAATTATCTTTTTCAAATAACATATTTCTGCCTCCCCGTTTTAACTTGCTTCATAGCATCTGATGGTGCAATATATAATTTATTTTTTTAAAGTTCTTAATTTTACTCTTCGCATCATCAAAATATAAGTTATAAGAGGGTAAAGAAGTATGTGTCTACTTTATTTCTAACTTGTATTCTTGGTACCTGAAACAATAGCTGATATATTTGTGAACAGATGAAGAAAAGCTCATTATTCAGTAAGATGTGTCACATTAATGTACCTCTTGTGCCCAAATTTTGTAGTACAGATAGAATTCATTACTCGTACCTTGTATGCCTGTATTTGTTTATTTAACTCTGCTTTTTAGTGTCTGTTTATTGAACTTAAAAACTACAACCAACACATTGCTTTAAATTTTACCCAGAGAAGATAATCCCTTTAGTACATTACATTTGAACTACTCATTTATAGATTCAACAGATATTTACCAATCAGTTACTGTTGGTAACTATACTAGATACTAGACTAGATACTAGTCAAAAATTGATAAACAAAATACAAATTCTTGCCCACATAGTAAACATGCTTTAAGTAGATGAATACTTCTCTAATATTTAAGGAGCTTTTCTCCAGGTCATACAATATATATCATGATTTAATTTAATTTGAGAAGTCTATTTTGTTGATATTTTAACTTTTTTCCTTAAAAATGTTCTTCAGGGCCTCCCTGGCGGCGCAGCAGGTTGAGCACAACACTGTGAGGCTGTCCTCAGCCTCCATAGTACCAGTTCAATTCCCGGATGGCCAGGGAGAATCCCACATGGTGAGGCAGACCTCTCTTGCTTCACCCGCTGCTCCCCTCAGCAGTGATTTTCAGTCCGTCTGCCTGTTCTGCTCCCCGGCTCTGTCTCTGGTGAATCCTCTCACCCTCCCACGACTCTGACCTGTACCCCAACTCTTGTATAAATAAAAATAAATTTCCAACTTTTTTCTTATCCCATCCAGGATAATGAAGAGATAATGCATGATTTAGAGGTCGGAGGAAACTGAGAATGCAGCAAGAGGGGCTCATAACACATTAAAAAGCTGTGGATCCTACCAATCACTTCACAAACTATATAGAGAAGCCTACCCATGATCTGGTGGGAGCACAAAGCCTGTGAACTACTGCTCACCAACTGGTGCCCCACTGCAGGCCTCACCCACCACCTCCCCTGTGGCTAGATCCCTGTATGAATCTTCAGAAATGATGAAAGTCAGATGTTGTGGAGAGTGAACCCCATGTAGATGTTGACAGAGAAGAGAATGGCTTTGAATCTGATACTAGTGCTTCTGTTTCTTATGTTAGCCCATGCTTGTTTTTTACCATTTTATAAAACTTTAACAGAATTCTTTTGACACACTTTAATGACACTTATCCCATAAGATCCCTATGTTCATCACAGGAGAATAATTGCCATTTTTCTGTTCTTCTAGAGAGACTCATAGTTTCTTAAGTTTCAGATTACTACGGTGTCCTGCAACTGACGGGTTTGAGAGAAATTATGACTTACTTTTTTTATATATGCCTTGTTATTAGGGTGAGAGTACCACCATTTTTGGTTTTCTGTACCATAATCCAAAGTGAATGAACAGTACGGTTGGGTTGGTTTTAAGGATTCTCTTTATTTTTATACTTCAATGTTTTTGATAAAACTATGATTAACTTTCTATTTGTTTTATGGAGTGATAGTTGACACTCCGGCACTTGTAGCATCATCTTATTAATTTTTTGACAATCTACAGTGATTATAGCTTCAAATTATACTTCAACCCCAAAACACATTTTTTTATTTTTCTTTTTGGCCTTATGGGTTATAATTAAATATATGTTTACTGAGCTCTACATATCCTATCCATTCTCCTCTCTTTTTACACCACTTCTTACTTGTATTTATTTGAATATAATATTTCATTGTCATTCCCTTTATGTCCAATATGTTGTTAATGCTATCCCATTATTAATTTCAGTTTTGTAAACAATGTGTGGATTTCCACATATTCTTCATGTTTTTTTTTATAGCCTTGAAATATTAGTCATGATTATATTATTTTGTCAATATCTGTCACTTTATTTTTTGATCATAGAGATGTATTTTTCCATATCTCATTTTTTTGATTTGCTAACACGGTTTTCTTTTCCTGAATGCTCTGAAAGCATTAAATGAATGTGAACATTGGTAAACTGTATTATTTGTGGCTTATATAGTTTAAGTTCCTACCACTAGGGGTTGGGGCATATTTCTCTGAGATATTGTAACTGGAATTGATCATGTTAGTATGTGTTATGAGTGCAAAATACAAAAGTCATTCTGTATATAATTTACTGTTCTTTGGTTCTAATATTATCATGGATGGACTCTAAGGAGGCCACAAGTCACAAAAGAATGTGTATCAGACTTGAAGTTAATCAATGATCTGATGTGAAACTCAGCTGAACCAAGCAAAACTATAGATACTGGAAATTGTGAATAAGAATAAGCAATTATTATTTCAAAGCATTGGATTTTAGTGTGCTTTATTATACAATGTTGTTGCAATAGCTGTCTTTTGTTGCAAACACTATGGAATTAAAAACATTAGCTTCAATCTGCATAGAGTGTATTTATTTTTAGATGTTGACAAAGAATGGGTATATTACTTCAGTCAAGCCTGATTTGGTTGCCCTTTTAAGTTCCTCAGAAATCTTACTCCAAAACTAGAACTTTATCTTAAGATACATTATCCCTAGCAAACTGTTATCTTCCTTCCATGACAATTACTGGAATTCATTCTCTCTCAACCTCGCTCTCTCTCCCCAAGTGTTTCCTTTTTATTTCTCACCCAGCCTCCTTTATGCCACTTGTTACACTCCCCAGCCTCCCCAGACTCACCCTCACCCCCTGCCATACACAGACATAGCTTTGAGGTATCAATGTCTCAGGAAAATTGTGCTGGTGGATCTGTTGACCTGTAGCTGCCCTTCCTCCAGGTTCTTGGTCCTCTGACCTATAGCCATATTAATAATCCTAAATTTCAAGATCATTGCATTTACTTTAAATTCCAAATTGCCTTTTTCTCTTTAACCACTGCAGTCTACACCAATAATAAGCAAATTTGTTCTCAATAAAGAAAGCAAGAAAATAAAAAAAAATCTGCAAATGAACAGAGATTTTAAATTACTAAGTTTCCCATAAGTTTTGGTCCTTCAAATTCTCTTTGCTTTGCTACTTTCCAATGTCTCACAGAGGATTTTTGTTTTGTAAATAACCATGATCATCATTATCTAGCTTTATAGTTGCTCTCAGGAGAAGGATTAGTTTAATAGTTAAATATGAACAATGCGGCTAAAGAAAATAGAAATGTGTTTTTCTTTTTAAGGTAATCCTTCCTTCCTTCCTTCCTTCCTTCCTTCCTTCCTTCCTTCCTTCCTTCCTTCCTTCCTTCCTTCCTTCCTTCCTTCCTTCCTTCCTTCCTTCCTTCCTTCCTTCCTTCCTTCCTTCCTTCCTCTCCTCTCCTCTCCTTCCTCCTCTCCTCTCCTCTCCTCTCCTCTCCTCTCCTCTCCTCTCCTCTCCTCTCCTCTCCTCTCCTCTCCTCTCCTCCCCTCTCCTCTCCTTTCTTCCTCTCTGCCTCCAACCCACTCTCATTTTTTCTAGCTATATTGTGGATCTACTGTACTATATCAAGCTGTGAATTCATTTTTATTTATCTTGCTTAGAAATCAGCATGTGTATTTTACTAAGAATTCACCTATTTTTTCAGTTCTGGAGATGTGTTGGTGATTATAATTTTTAGTATTTCTTATCTTCTTGTACTGTATTTTATTCTGTTAGCACTATGATTGTTCCTATTCTATAGTTTATCTACCTCTTCTTCATGCTTTTAAATTTTGTTTATGATGCATAATGCTTATATAAATAACTGCTGCCAATGTTGGGGATAAGAAATTTTAAGAGAGTTTTGTGCTTCTATTTGGTTAAGTTGACTACAGTGAATAGTACCTAGTATACTAAAGTATGAAATGTGTGTTTTTGTAGAATATTTAGAAGGAGGGTAAAGCATTTTTTACAAAAGAATGTAACTGATAGTCTGGCATGCCATGTTTAAATACCACAAAAAAAGACAAAGGCAGCATCTATCTAAAGACAACAGAAAAGTTTGGCAAGAAACACAAAACCACAGATGGTTGTAGGTGGCAGTCTCTTAGCAGCAGAAACAGATTTTCCTGAGAAAAATTTCATCAAAACTTTGCTTTGAACCAGTCTGTTCTACCATATTGAGGACAATACTCAGGGCAGAAATCTTTGCTAACATATAGTCAGCAGAAGTTGGAGATGGTTTACATAGTGGATATTGCCTAAAAAGGTAAATAAGATAAATGCATGGGAACTGGCTACAAGAACTCCACAGATAGTGAAATCCACGCATACTCACGCTCTTTATATAGTGGCATAATATTTTCATACCACCTATGCATATTCTATTTCAAAATTTAAATCTTCTCTAGATTACTTATAATAATACCAACTATAATCTAAATATTTTAAGTAGCTATTGTACTACACTGTTTAGGGAATAATGACAAGAAATGATTCTGCATGTGTTCAGTACAGATACAACCACTGTAAACGTACCTACATTGCACGTATCTTCAATCAGCAGCTGATTGAACAAATTTCATTTCTATCACATGGTATTGAATAGGGACCCACTGAAAAAAAATATTACACTAGAAAAACTAATTGCAGAGGCGTAGCTTCTCTATCAATGCTGCCATTCTTTCAGTTGTTTTTCTTGTATTAAGCCCCCAGAAGAATTTCATGCATCCAAATAAGTTCAAAAAGAATTCCATGTATCCAACTATTCCAAAAACTATAGTTTGCAAATGAAGAAGTTCATACTAATAAGATTTAATATTTAATAGTTCTTTTTCTATTTTTCAGTCCTAAAGCTTTGGGAATATACTACGTTCTATTTGATTTAAGTAAAAGGTCAATGTACTACAGTGGTTAAGAGCACCAGTCCCTTCCTAGTAGACTTCTTTAAACCTTAACTTACTACTTGTAAAATAAAAATATATTTTTCATCTTATTGAAAATTGGAATATATACATATATACATGCATACACACATACATATATATGTATATATATCCATGCACAAACCTCAATAAACACCATTCTATTTAAGCAGTCAATGTACATGAGTCAATATTCCTGACTATAACTTACTATTCTTAAAGTAATTGGCAGTATAAAATATTTAAAAATTGGTATACTCAGAATGACAGTATCTTCAATACCAAATTATTGAGCTTGTATAGTTTTCAGAAATTTGAATATGATCAACTCCTCTTTAGTAAGATAGACACATTTCTTACGTCATTTCATAAGTATAGCATTTCTTATATTGTGAATTTATTTTAGAAAATTTGTTTACTTTTTCTTCAAGTACATATTGGTGTTGGATATATTTTGAATTGTGTTCAAAAGGGTCAGTTATAGTTTAGAAAAGTGCAATATATAATTTGTATTTAATAGTATCCTCTACAAACTGAAATGGGAATATATCCGTAAAATTAAGTATGTCTTATAAAATGAAGTATCATACTTAAAAATCTGCTAAAATGAACACATTTCACCAAATTATTAATATATGCTTGATACAATACTAAGGTTACAAAGAAGAAAAAAAACATTTATTTTCACAGACTTTAGAATAGTTAAAAAATTTTGCCTTATGTCATCAACAACAACGAAATGTAACAACAACAAAGACACTAAACAGAAAAGGTTTTTGCCAGTGTTTATAATAACTAACAGGAATGAGTTCTAAAAAAAGGCAAACATAACCAGCTCAGTGGGTTACCATACAAGTAAAGATGCTTTGCCCAGGAGAAAAGCATTCACAGAAATTGGAAAGAAAAGATAAGAAAAGGCTGAACATAGAAAAGATAAGGGAATGGCTGAGCATTACAAGAGAAAGCAGATCATGAACCTAAAGACTGGGAAAGAACATTCCAGAAGATTTTATTAGTGCAACAATGCAGAGTAGGAAAACATTGAAAAAAGAACACTAATATATTTGGACACTACTTTTCCTTAACTGTTCATGCCCTCAAGGAAGAAAAACAAAATAATTTTGAACAGATTTTTATTTCAAGGAATTCAAATAGATTTTTTTTAATAAGACAATAATTTAGCTCAAAGTTTTTAAGGGATGCTAAATCTAGATTTTTTTTTCTCCCAACTGTACATGGAAACTTATTTCTGTTTAGGAAATAATATCACAATAAAATATATTTGACTTTCATTTTTAGGAAGCATAGTTGCTTATTAGTATTGTAACCATATTTAACTATTTCCATTATAATTTTTAAATGCACTTTAGCTATTTTATTATACTATCAGTATGTTCTTAAAACATTCTGTTTACTTTTATTGATTTACTTGTAGTCTAAATGCAGCATGCTTTTTGTGGTTGACCACAAAATAGTAATAATAAAAATAAATATCTGTCCTACGCAATCTAAAAAGCTAAATGTAAAACACCTATCATATAAAAATTTTCCCAATAACAACATCCCTGAAAAATAGAATTGCCATCAATTAGATGGCATTGAGTTTATACTTTTTTGAAGTCTGTCTATTATCTATGACTTCTTACAGATATAAAACAGATCCTTCCATGGTGTTGTGGTTGAAACTTAAATGCATGACATTTGGATATCTAGAGAGCAAAAATCCGTTTACCCAGGAGAGATGTTCAAATATCATATTTGCCCTTCACCTTTTTTATTCTAACACACCATCCTAGTACATTATGTATTGATAAAACAAAGAGAAACTTCCTTTGACTGATGATGCCAAAATCACTAGAACAGTATCAAACACAGTTGTTGAGATGACAACATGTAATGTTTTTTAACTCTTACACACAAAATCAAGAAAGGGGAAAAGGGAGGGAGTAAAGGAAGGAAGATATGAACAGAAAGAGAAAAGTGAGCTTTATTAGCCAAATAAAAAATGAAAACTAGAATGGAAATATGTCAATCTTAACAAATTACTGATTCACAAAAAAGTGTTCTGTATCAATGGGGATATAAGTTGATTATACTAGAAAGTACTAAAAATTAAGGTCTTATTATTTCTATTAAGAATTGTCTTGTCAAGGGCCTCCCCAGTGGTGCAGCAGTTGAGCGCTGAGCTGCGAAGCTGCCTGCAGCCTCTGCAACGCCGGTTCCATCCCCGGCCACAGGAGAGGGTCCCACATGGCACGCAGACCTCTCCTGCCATGCCTGCTGCTCTGGTTAGCAGTGTACTTCGTCAGTCTGCCTGTTCTGTTCCCTGCTCTAGCTCTGGTGAATCCTCTCACCCTCCCATGCTTCTGACTGTACCCTGCACTTGTATAAATAAATAAATCTTTAAAAAAAGAAAAGAATTGTCTTGTCAAATCATTAATGGAAAAATGTTAGTAATAAAAGTGAAGTAAATCAAATGAGAGTTTTCCTTAAGTCAATTCAGCCAATACATGCTTAGCCATTTTATACTATCTGGTAATGAATGATTGATGGAAAAATATCTGGTGAGTTATTAGTGGGGAGAGCCCACTACAAAATAGAAAGATTTATAATTGTGACAAGAGATACAAACAAAGGTCCTGGCCATACTCATGTAGCACAGATCATCAAAAGAGAAATTGGAGTGAATGTGAAGTTGGAGCTAATAATCCAGGTTGGAGGCCCCAATGTTACATCTTTAGTGACTGTATTGTGAGAAATAATCAGTGTAAAAATAACACTTATGTGAAAGCCAAAATATCTTCCAACACACAAATCAATACTGTTTGTATGAGGAACTTTTGTGAAGAGCTGTGACTCAAGAAATGGAATGCTGTTGGTGTATGTGTGATTAATTGGTTGGTTGTTTTTAATATGTTAGTTCATATTAATAATGGTAGATATTAATAAAGCTGAAATTCACAATCCTTATTTATTCTGTCATAATTTCCTCTGGTTGCTGGAAATTACTTTTCAAAAAGGTGTTTTAGCTTCCCTTAGTGGTAGGTAACATGAAAATGAATGATGTGGGAAAAGGTAGTAAATAAATGGTGGAAATTAAAAATATTGGGGAAAATAATAATATTTGTAATTTAATAAAACATAATTCTACATTTCACTTATTTGATGTAATTAATGAAGGTATCTTCTGGTTATAGTGCTATATCATGGTGCAGAAGTGATTAAATTACTATGTGAGATTTGTCTGTTTTTTCTAAATCTGTTATCACATTGTATATCTGACAAACATATTCCCACAAAACTCCTAAGTGAAACTTCTATTACAACAAAATTAATTTTTGTCTATTTATTTTACATTGTTCCTATGTAGAATCGAAGTAAGTTTACCTCTTTATTCTTCTGTCATAGGATTACATGTAAAACTATAGCTTTAGATTTAAATCCCACTCCAGGGCCTCTTTGGGGGTGCAGTGGGTTGAGCACAGTGCTGTGAAGCTGTCTGCAGCCTCTGCAGTGCAGGTCAGATTCCTGGCCAGCCAGGGAGAAACCCACATGGTGAGGCAGACCTCTCCTGCCTCTCCTACTACTCCCCTCAGCAGTGTCCTTGGTCCATCTGCCTGTTCTTTTCCCCACTCTGTCTCTGGTGATTTCTCTTGCCCTCCCATGCCTCTGGCCTGTACCCCAGTTCTTGTATAAATAAATAAATAAATCTTAAAAAAAATAAATCCCACTTCAGTCTCTCCCTCTTATGCACCTTCTAACAGGTAATAGTAGAGAGATCTCACAATTCCAGGCATTGTTGATCACCATTTCATCAGTGTATTACGGGAATAATACTGTAAATTATTTTCAGATTTTATTAACATATTCTGAAAAAAATAAAACATTTATTTCTATATGGTTTCTCTTTTTAGTCTAATTTTCTAGTAAGCATTACTTGCTGCATAACTATATGTTTCATGGTCTAGACATTATATGAGCTGTAGAATCAGTCATTGACTTGGTGGCTATTGCCTATTTCATATAAAACTATACATTTTAAACTTTACAGATTTGTAATTTTCAGTTATGTCAAAAGATTGGCAAACATTTTGAATGCCAAAATGTTGCAAAATCTGTATTTTAAATGATCATAGACTGAACATAAAGATGAAAAATACATATATTCCATAAAAATAACTCATTTAAAATGTGAGATTTGAAATTCTTTGTATTGATAATTAACTTTTTTCTTATAGAAAAAGCACAGGTTTTCATGTTAGAAGCGATTTTAATTCAACATTATTATTGCTAATTATTTCTCATTGAATATGTTGTTCTTATGAACTGTCCACTTTTGGAAATTCAGAAAAGCTAACTTTTTGCATGTAAAATATAAAATATTCACATGTAGGATGGAAACAAGTTTAAATTTGGATATCCTCTCTGTCTTCTCTTGAAAATGTTTGTCTTGAAAACTTGAGGAATAAGCTAATAGGGTCTATGATAGTACTTTGGAAGGCAGAACTAAATTATTATATTTAGAGATAAATTGATAATGGGAATTTATTGTATGTTAGTCTCTGACAACAGGGAATACTTCCAATGAATTTATTCAAATTAGCAAATGCAGTAATTCATCTGTTTTATTAAGAGTTTGTGATTTTCAGAATTTCCATAATGTATAGGAACCCCCTTGACAATATTTCTGATAAGTGCACACCATTGTAGTTGCCAGATTGAGTGATTCCAGTGATAAGACCATTCATCATTTTCACCTGAAATTATGAATTCTTTATTTGCTGCATAATCATTAATAATATATTTTTGGTATCACACTGAGTGAATATTTGGTGCATTGCTAGGAATATGTATATATTTCATTTCTTGCAGATGACTTTGAAAATGACCTAAAATTATTTAGTAAGTTAGTGACAGACTCATATCAGAATATATAATATGTTGTTTCTGGTCTTCATCTTTTCCCTTTTTCCACCCAGTAAGATAACAGTTCTTATACTCTTTTCTACTTTTGCCATGACTATTCTGAAAATCTGTACAGACACCGATCTAAAATAAAAATTAAACATTTATAAAGTAACTGAGGAATAAAAGCTTTATTTATTTTTTAAAATATTTTATCTTTATTTATTTATGCATACAAATACTAGGGTATAGGCCAGAGGTGTGGGGGTGAGTTGGGGTGAGAGGATTCACCAGAGACAGGGTGGGGAGCAGCACAGGCAGATCTACTGAAATACACTGCTGAGGGAGCAGCAGGAGAAACAGGAGAGGTCTGCTGCACCATGTGGGTCAGCTCCCTTGCCAGGGATGGAACTCATGCCACAGTGGCTGGTGAGAGCTTGATAGCACTGAGACTTTAACCCCTGCAGCACCAGGGAGAACCACTCCCCTCGCCCAAGGCTTTAACTTGAATTAGAGGAAAAAGGGCAATAGTCTGTAAGTATATGGTTTAAAAGCATATTTGTAAGATCTTATTGTTTTAAGGGAAATAATTGGCACAGAATAAAAATGTTTCATAACATTTATGAATTCCTTGATTTTGGTCATACTTTTTAAAATCTGGAATATTAACATGGCAAGCTTAAGTTCATTATTAAGTAAGCAATTATTTATTTCAAATAAATAATAAAATGTAATCAAAGTAAATTATTAAAACTCTACAGGAGTAGTTGTATACATACTTAATTCACTTTAGGTTTTTCTCAAATCAGAACTACCAATTTGAATTTTAGCAACCTCAAGTGAGAATTCACATCTGAGAGCCTTTTATTGCAGTTTGCAAAGTGTGCATAGACAGCATGGGTAGATGTTTTCTTTGGCCCTGCTATTCCCCATGTGATTTCTTGCCAAGATCAAATTCCTGTTGTGGAGATAATAGTTTGTTCCCAAGATATCGAGATTGTTAGATGAATCTAATCAGTCCCAAATGTCTTACATTTATAACCCTTTCTATAGAAGTAAAACTGATAAGAACAAAGTATTTCACTGTAAATTTATATTCAAAATTAAAATGTGTACAAATTTACTTTATGAATTTCTGTTTAAAGTGGTTCACAGCAATTACTTTGAATTTACATACCCATAATGTTCCCCTAAGTCATAATTATTCCCTCATACTATTAGGATCACTTACTCTCTCCTATTCCATTCAGCATTGTGTTTCCACATCTAAATTATCAGTCCTACAGAACATTAAGGTAATTATAAAAATTAATTTTGCACATTTGGTACAAGTCATTATTTTAATGAATACATTTATCTCTTTAAAATCCAGTGGGCTATACAATTTTCCAGGTCAACTAAAGTATCTTCCAACAATCTACCGAGAAGTATCATCAAATCATGTCTTTGGTTTAAATGCACAAATTTGTAAAGGTTAGGGAACACAGCTGAGTTTGAAGAACACTAAGGAAATAAACTGTGTTGGGTAAGAACTGAAGCGGAACAAAATGAGGCAGAGATGGAATGAGAAAAGCTCAGCTTTTAATAGGTTACAAGCCCAGTTACATTAACTAAGAATGGTCTGTGCTCAAAAGAAGAGTATGAACTCTAGGGAAAACTTAGAAGCTGTTATAAAATTCATTATTAGTTCATCCTCCTATAAATGGACCTTAGTTATTTCAAAACCATCTGTAAACTGTCTTAACATACAGAGACATTGATAGGTTAACTAGGGGAGATATCAGTATGCTAGTTTTAATATACTATCATTTGTGTCTCTCAAAAATAAATTAGGTAAAACTTCATTTCTAGCTTTAACAGACTAAATGTTACTAGATCTGCTTTGCATCATAAAACTTTTTTAAATACACAACATGTACAACATAGTTCTTTTCAAGCATTGGACAATAGAAATGCTCAATTTTATAATTCATGATGCAAGGAAAACTCATGAGGTGAACCATATGAACAGCCTTAGTCCAAAATACATTGAGTCCAAACAAAATGGTGGTTTCCTGAGCAAAAGGATCAGGTCAACCAGCCACTACTACCTTAATATTATGTTTGATCTGCATATTTCAGATATGGCCCACTTACAAGAAGGATACTAAAAAAATGGAAGTGATACTGGTAGCAACACCTATTTACTTAGAAATCTCAATCCTGCACTCACACTCTGATAATAGACCCATAAAGTTTTTTTTTCCAGACTGAAATATGAAAAAAGTTACTTATTCTCAAAGTTGAAGGAAATTATTTAGTGTTAATTCTTATATGATTGAAGCTATAGAATTAAGTTGACTTTTACAAAAATAAGTAAGAATACTTACATGAACCAGGAGAGAATTATCTGAATGCATTGTAAGTAAGTGAAAGCTTAAAGAAATATTTATGAAACAAATATGCAAAATTTACAAAGATAAAGTTGTCAACTAACTTTTAAATATATGTATATGTGCTTATGTAATTTATGTCACAAAATGGAAAAGTCTGAGTGCTAAATTTTAATATATTGTTTAAAGTAGTCATACATAGAATATACAGTATAGTGCATGTCAGTATAAGAGACTGTTTTCTACCCAGTAAAATATCACTAGGTAAGATTATTAAATGCTTAACATACATTAAACAAAATATTAATGCAAATTTATATTTGAAATATGTTGCATATGTAAATATGAAAATATGTATTAATGGTTAATAATGATAATGGATATATATATAACATAGCTAACACCTATTAAAAGAATATATATCAGACACTTGGCTAAATACTTGATTTAAAAAGAATAAAATATAAAACAAAAATTGAACAATAGGAATAAGGCCTTTATAGAGGAACAGCATTTAGTTAAATCATATCTCTGAATGAGCTGTAGTAATTAAAGGTACATATGAAAAATTCCTGTATACTATTTTTTTCAAACTTCACACAAGAACTGTTAATTCTACATTAAGAAGAATAAAGGCCATTAAAATTGTTCATTCAAAGAAAACATCAAAGATTTCATGTTAAAGTCTAAAATGCAAAGTGAAATGAGCAAAACCTATCATTTCAATAGAAAAATGAATAGTAGCATCAAATTAACAAAAGGAAATAATCAATAATAAATATATTCATAATCAAGGTAAATATTGGGTCCTAGTAGCAACACATTTTTTTATTTCAGAAAAAAAAAACAAATATATAGAACTAAGGAATATATATTTGTTTTTTTCCTCTATGTTCTCTTACATTTGTGTAATCATAATCTGGCATGTTAATCCAAAGTAACTGATACATTGGGCCAGTCAATGAAAGGTTAGTTCTCTAGTTCTAAAACGCTATAGAAATTTATGAATTTGGAATCATCTTATCTTTTTCAGTAGCAATTCCTTGAAGGGGGAAAAACAGTGAGAGCAAACACCTCCCTGGAAGAGATTAAGAGTGTTAAGATCTTTTTATCCTGGGATTTCTCAGGAGTGTGTCATACCAGAACATCCTAGTGTACAAAATATTTATGAAATTTTTCCCACCTTCACAAATCTATTCTCTATATGTTGATTTATTCTAAAAGGAGAAATTATTGCTATGTGATGGATGCCAAGAGAAAGAAAATTAGTGGTGTCAGGTCTGACCCCAATTGCCTTTTACCCATCCCCTTTTTCTTCATATATGATAGTTTAGAGACCATCTATCTTTACTAAAGCCTAGACTTTACATGCTGACTAGACATCTTTCTCACATTACCACTCTAAAGTGTTTCCAATGCAGACATTCATCATTCTAAATAGTTTAGGTAAATACCACATTCTCTACTTTGTCATATTTCACTTGATTATGGTCTGGTGGCATATTAGTCCTCGTTATAGATAACTACTGGACACCTGCGATAATGTTCATTTAAACAGCTGTGAAATATATGAAAGCTAATCTAGACATCAAGAAAGCAACTAATGCCAGTGCAAATACATAGTAATGCATCTTGGAGGAGTATGAAGTCCATGTGTCAAGGAGAATCTGTCAGTTGTGAAGAGCAAAGCAGTTCAAGAACCTAATTTCTTACAAGTACCCAGGGCAGCGACAGAGGAACAAAAATTGCATGTGAAGTAAATGGACAATAAAATAACCCAGGATATATATCTTCTGTCTAGAGTAGTTTTTCATAATGAACACTCATGAGCTACACTACTAAATCGTTTTCTGTAACATTTTTAGTACATATACATGTTTGTATACACACGCACATATATACATCTATAATATCTTTTGAATTTTGCATATTCCAAACTCTTTTGGAAAGTGTAAATAAGACAAATGGCAAATACTTGATAAAAATAATGCACGCCTTGGTGTTTGGTATGTTATAATAGCATACACTGAAAGAGGTGGGTATTTCTGAATCATATACAGTATTGTCAAGCAATGTTACTTCAATGAAAAAAATATAAAAATGTGTTATAAAATGATTTGTGTTATATTCATCTGCTCATGTTTTTGTTTTCGTTAAATTTAATTAAAGCCAGTTCCCTGACTTTGAAAACTCTTCATTCCTCTACATAAAGGAGAAGACATGTTTTAGTTCTTTTGATAATTAGTCTTCTTTTAACCCTATCAAACAAAATGCAAAATTGCCTATTGAAAATAATGACATTTCCTTCAAAGAATAATAACTACTCTAATTACCTAGTAAAGAGTGACTTTAATTACAGAGTTGTTTAGAAGATTCATAAGCATAGTAAAAATATTTAATTACTATCAAGATGTAACAGAGGTGACTCATCATTTTTTCCAGGAAGATCATTGTAGGGTAAGGTAAAAAGTACCAGGCTTATCTGCCCTCCCGCCGTTAGGACTGATGTTGGATCCTTGCGGTCCCGAATGCATGCCTGATGGCGGGCACCTGGAGTAGGGTGTGGGCAGATGTAGATGGGATTCACCAAGGCTGAGACTGGGGATATAAGGGTGGCGTCACTGGGATGCCAGAGGAACAGCAGAGCAAAAGAAGCTGAGAAACAGAGGCCACAAGAGAACACCAGATAGTCTAGGAAGAGTGCAGATTCTCCCGCGGCCTGGGAGGTCTGACAACCTCCAGGCCCCAGGCACCACTGCCTGCCGTGTACCTGGTAAATCCCAACAAAAGCCTGGAAAAGCTTCTGAGGGCTCCAGGACTCCCCTCCTTACCCTCTCTGCTCAGGTCACAAAGCACCTGCCCTGTGCTTCCTGCCACTACAATCATGTATGTATTCATACAGATGCATGCATTTATATAAATGCAAAATATATACATGTTTTTTAAAAAAAATATTTATTCTATTTATAGAAGAGCCGGGGCACAGCCAGATGCGCGGGAGGGTGAGAGGATTCACCAGAGACAGAACAGGGAACAGAACAGGTAGACCGACAAAATACACTGCTGAGGGGAGCAGCGGGAGAGACAGAAGAGGCCTGCTCGCCATGTGGGTTGCTCCGAGGCCTGTGGGGACAAACCATCACTACAGAGGCTGCTGACAGCTTCACAGCACTGCGCTAAACCGCCTGCGCCACCAGGGAGGCCCCAAAATATATACTTTTATCGCATATTTAAATGTCTGCATATATTTGGACATATATTTAAAAATAATTATTTCTCACATATATAACACAGTATGTATATAGCATGTGATGTATACCATACAGTATTAACCACATTGTGTTAATTATATTATGTGAAAAATAATCCCAATTTGATATTTGTAAGCAAGTTGGTATAAGCATTTAAATTATGTCATGGAAATTTGAAATGGTAGTACAGAAAATCTTCTTTACCTCTGTATAAACAAAGCAAAAAACAGCAAGCCCAGCAATCTAATGAACATGAAAAGTAACAGTTTAAAACCCCATGCATACATCTACTAAGTCTCAGAATGGATAGTGACTTAGGCAGAAGTTTGACCATGAAATGAAATGTCATAAAAACTACTTCCTAAAATTAAAATAAAATTGTGTCATATTTTTGACAAAAAAGTGAACCTTAATTTCTCACATCAACACACATATTTGCTACAGTTCACTGCAGCTACTTAGGCATCTATAAAAATAAATTACAGATATTTTTCATAAAACAAGCTACTAGATAGTTGTGACTCTGAATAGTGCTTATCAAGGAGGAGAATTTATTTGCTCTTTAAGCAGAAAAAAAAAAAAATAAGAAAAAGAAGCTGGTTTAATAGCTCCATGGGGATCATAGTTTGTTTTCAAATCTGATCCACAAAATGTTGACTTTGAAGATAATTTTGTTTTATGTTCTGAAATTGTAATTTTGGAGTTCTTTTATTTTTAGTACAGGTTTTCTAGAATCAAAAGATAAACAGTACAGCGAATGAAGGAATAAAGAATGATTCTTTTTGAAACCAAAGAAAAGTCCTAACAAAATATACAAAAACAAACATGATGTCTTTGTTTAAAACATTATCTAGTATTAACAATTGTAAGAATAAATCAGCTGAGTATTTAACACTTTCTTTTGATCTTTTAGAGGGTATTTATTTTCACTCACACTGTTGCATTATAAACAAAACAGTGAGGAAGATTTTACTGAGTTTTAGAACTTGAACATTGTGGTTTATACTTGTAGGGTAAGGTAAAAAGTATCAGGCTTTTCTGCCCTCCCGCCATTAGGATGGATGACAGAAGCCTGCGGTCCCCAATGCATGCCTGATGGCGGGCACCTGGGTTAGGGTGTGGGCATATGTAGATGGGATTCACCTGGGCTAAGACTGGGCTTTTAAGGGTGGCATCCTGGGGACACTAGCAGAACGAATGGAGAAGCAGAACCACGAGAGAGAGCAGCAGAGACTACCAGAGAACGCGGGAGAGCCCAGACAGAGTAAAGACTTGCTGGGGGCTGGGAGGCCGCCCAGTACCCCTGCCTGCTGTGTACCTGGTAAATCCCAATAAAAGCCTGCAAAAGCCACTGAGGGCTCCAGGACTCTCTCCTCCTTAACTTGTCTGCTCGGATCACAGAGATCCTGCTCCATGTCCATTCCTGCCCTTACAATACTCTAAAAAATGGGTATACAATTACAGATATATATAGAATCCATGATGATATTTTAATAAATGACCACCAGAGACATTTTATGACTTGATATTTGTATCAAATTGCCTGAAGTGTTATTGTTCTAACTCTTCTTGAGTTAAAGAATTTGGCCACTCAACTCTGGCGGATTTCACCTGCTCACTCAGGTAATTTGTCTCCAGGAAGTCACACAAATGGAGACTAGTCAGTGGTCCATTAGTCCAGTTCAAGTTGTTAATGATTCATGATTTTTTTTTTCAAATGTAACACAAACTCCACATATTTTTAACTTGTGAAGGCTTTATTGGACCATAACTCCATTGTTAAATTGAGAAAGACTTGTACTAGCAATCAAAACCATGTATAGACATGTAGAATACTTTTGATAGGTTATAAATAGACTGATCACAAACCAGGAAGTGATTAGTGAACTTGGAGGTAAAGTAACAGAAATTACACAAAGGGTAAGATAACAAAACAGAAAAATACATGCAAAACACAGCATACTTAAAAATTTATATATAAGTCAAGGGAAACCACTCACAGGTGATAAAAATACATATAAATAAAAATTATGTAAATTAAGAATACATCAATGACTCTTGATCTAAAAATTATTAAAATGGTATTTTGGGAATTATATAAATATAAAACAGTATTTTGGAAATTATGTTACTGGAATGCTAATCATCTCTAAATTAACTTTCACAAAAATGATTCATTTAATTATTATATTGAAAATAATAAGGGCCTCCCCGGTGGCGCAGCAGTTGAGCGCTGGGTTGCGAAGCTGCCCGCGGCCTCTGCAGCACCGGTTCGATCCCCGGCTGCTCGCCGGCCACCGGAGGAGGGTCCCACATGGCGCGCAGACCTCTCCTGCCGCCCGCTGCTCCCCTCATCCCCTCAGCAGTGTACTTCGGTCCTTCTGCCTGCTCTGCTCCCCACTCTGGCTCTGGTGAATTCTCTCACCCTCCCGCGCTTCTGACTGTACCCAGTGCATGTATAAACAAACAAACAAACAAACAAACAAACAAATAAATAAAACATGCCTCTAAAAAAAAAAAAAAAAAAAAAAAAGAAAATAATAAAATACCACCAAATAGTTTTCTTAGCTGCAGTCATTATAAAGATCTCATTTTCAGTCCTTGTCTTTCTCTAACTATACTTCAAATAATTAGACATAAAATACAAAGGAATATATTTTTATCCATCATATTATTCTATTTCTGTCCTAATTCTGCCCCCAGTAAACTGGTTTTCAGAGTTGTGTTAATATTTTTTTGCCTTAAATAGTCCCTCAACTTATATATTTGAAATATCAGTGTGAGATAAATTATGACAATTTTTCCAATATAAATATTTACATTTCATAAATATTTCTTAATAGCCTTCCATTGCTTACTAAGACTTGCTAGCTAAACAGGACTGCAGACCTTCCTACAGGCAATGTGTCTTGAATAAAATACTGGAGGTAAGAAGCAGTTAGAACAGTACAACTAATCTATTCATTTTATTTATTTAAAATGTACACATTGCCCAAAGCCAATAACATAATGTACAGAACATATATTAAAACAGTTAAACTGAATGCAACGCCTGAATGGAACAAGTAAATGCTAATGGAAATGGCATAAATGAAAAGGGTAGATAAGTAAAGAACGATAGACCACCATTCTAATATAATGCTCACTTATCTGGAATCTGGTTAATTTTCAGAGTTACTTTATCTGTAGAATTTTGGCATTGGTAAATAATATGGCTCTCCAGCAAAATAAGTGGAGTTGATCTAAATCTTAATATTTATTTAGGTTGTTTAAGTGATTTCAAATATTAAATACTTAGCTATCAAATTATATGTGAATTAAAGGAAATAATCACCTTAAATATATTTTGAATACAAAGAATAGTTTCAATACAACTTAATATATCAATTAAATGCATAACTCTAATAAAAAATATTTTTTAGAAAGAAAATGCCACAGAATATTCTGGGTAATTTTCCCCATAAGATCTTGTTAAATATTTCTCAATAGGATTTTCCTACTTTATATTTCTGTTACAATAATTTTTCCCCTAAAAGATTGACTATTACCTATCATAATAACAACAAAAAAGAATAACCCTGTTTTTATGGGTGTATGACATAAACTTAGCAGTACATTGAATGACGGATCTCAACAGATGTTTCCAAATTCTAATACCTGTGACCTGCAAATATTCTATTATGTTGGATTTTGAAATGATAAAACAATCTTGAATTATATGATTGAACCCTAACTACAAATGACACCACAAAACAGTGAAAGAGAGGCAGACTAGATAAATGGGAAAGGGAGCCACACATTCATGCAGACGGTGATGTGATATCAGTGGCAAAGATTGGATCCAAGCAGCTACCAGCTAAGAAACATCAAAGACTGTCAACTGCCACCAGAAGTCCCGCTAAAGTATGAAGCAGATTATCCCCAAAATTCTCTGGATCTAGTGCGGAAATTTAGACATAACGATTCATTCTCCTCAGCTCCAGAGAGGTGGGCAAATAAATCTGTTGTTTTAAGCCATCCAGTTTGTCACAATTTTTTATACTATGGTTATTAACTCTTTATCTTGTTAATTAAGTTCTTCATGTGGATGGAAAATTAAATAGTTCTAATTTTTTCTACATTGCATTTCCAAGTAAGTGGAATACTGAACTATTTTCATAGATTTAATTCATTCCTTTGTACTCCTATCTTGCATTTCCATCCCTGTGCTTATTAGAATATTGTAATGAAATTAAATAGCATTTATAGTTACTAGAAAACACCTTCTCACAGGAAAATATAAGACAGCTTGAATAAAAACTGATGGATGAAGTTTCAGAAATTAAGAATGAAGACAGACTATTAGTTATGAGAAGATTAAAAAAGTAAATTTTAAAGTCAAAAGACAGACCAGCATAAAATAAAAAAAAACCCTCTAGTGACAAAAAGGAGATTGAACTAGAACACACTGAACAAAATAGCTAAAATAGGTGGAATAATATTTGTCAGAATTGTAAGAAAAACTAACAATCATACTGATGCATATTAGGACATTTCACTAAAAAAATGATGTATAATGTCTATATCAAGCAGAAATATTAATATTGATAGAGAATATTTGAATAGCATCATTAACAAGCTGGTCACAATGGATGTCTGCACATTAATAATTTAAAAGATAGAGAATGTTTGTTCTCTGACGGTGATGCAATTATACTGAAATAAAAAAAAAGAATATATATTTAAAATGTAAAAATACTCAATTTTTTAAAATTATGATAATGTAACTAAGCAACTAGAACTCATTGACAATCTTACTGTATGGCAAATGCTCATATGATGTCACTCCAAAAATTGTACTCCTAGCCCTACATCTGAGATATTTTCCTTCATATGCCCAGTGGCACATTTATATATAAGACTGCTCAATGCAGTAGCAACTATTTGATTTTGGAAAAAAAAAAAATCAAAAACCAAATTTTTCATCCATAGGTGAACTAAAATACTTTTATTTTATCTTTTTAAAGATTATTTATTTATACAAGCACTGGGTACAGTCAGAAGCGCGGGAGGGTGAGAGAATTCACCAGAGCCAGAGTGGGAAAAACAACAGGCAGACTGATGAAATATACTGTTGAGGGAAGCAGTGGGTGCGGCAGGAGAGGTCTGTCGTGCCATGTGGGACCCTTATTGGTGGCCGGGGATCGAACTGGTGCTGCATAGGCTGCGGGCAGTTTTGCAGCCCAGCACTCAACCGCTGCGCCACCAGGGGAGGGCCCTAAAATACTTTTATACTTTGAGAACTAAAACTAATAAAGTAATTCTATATAATTATAGCTAAAAACAAAATTACAAAGAAATAATTGCAAAGTAATACATAAATTGATGATACACAAATTTTAAAAACAGAGTAAGAATTTTTATTTATTACAAATAAACTCATGTAACTAAAATAATAAAATAGGGATGGCTGATATATCTGGGCAGTGCTATTAGCTGGATCATAGAGTTGATGACAGAACTTTAATTTACATCTGTGTCCATATATATGCACATGTATAACAGCTTCAACTAAGTATTGACCATGTAGATTTTTCTAAAAATTTTAATTTATGTTAAATATTTTCATTCATTTAAAATGAAAAGAACAAAATAATCATTAACTTTTTTGTATTTAATTCCTTTCCCCTTTGTTGTACATTTTACATTAAATTTTCTTTTTTGATTACTATAAATTTGGAATTTCAAATACAATTTTTTCCAATTAGCCATCCCTCCCTTTTATCTTTTCTGTAGTCTTCCTTCTCTTATTCCTCCTTATGCTTCTCTATGAGGTTAAATTGGTCTCTTTTAATCAATTGTCACATGGACAGTTTATTAGGAAAAAGAAAGGCAAAGAAACATCTGTGTAGACATAGACTGGCACGCTTGAAAGTCAAGCTCTGCCAAATTGGGCTCTTTTTGTAAGATGCTTTAGATCTTTTTTTGTCCTAGACAATTGTGGTCTCAAAATTTTTGTGGTAAGGAATGTCTGCACAGTTCTCTACATCAATATTTTTGTGTGTTTTGCATCTTTAAGTGAGAAGATGACTCAATAATCTATATTTTTGTAAGCAGGCGGTCCATCTAATTGTGATTATCCTTGTTTTTATTTGTTGGGCTCCTGACTGCTGCTAATGTTTTCACTTCTTTTAAATCAGAGGCCACCTTGTTATTTATTGCTTTCATCTATCCATTTGATACTTTACAGTCCTACATTTTAAACACTGTACTGATTTAAGAGGGGATATCCTGGTTCTTCTTAATGGGCAGTTAATGAATAAATAATAGTTAATATGATCTCTTCATATATTTATAAGAATATGGGTTTATACAAGAATAATCTGCGAACATGCAAAAGATGCTTTTCAAGGAACTCAAAAAAAAAAAAATTTAGCCAAAATGTGCAATCCATGATTCTTTAGTCCAATATTTTATCCTTTAGACTTTATTTCTTCAGAAATGAAATAATTTATTTAAATTTATTTTGCTATAATAGGTTTAAACATAGCTTAAAATTTGTTTCAAGTGGAAATATGTTAATAGATCAAATTTGAAAGTAAAATAGTTTTGACTGACTTAAAAGGTAGTTAGAATAGTGTTTAATTTCTTAAGCTTTATCTTTTCTGTGAGGCTGTCTTCACAAGAATAGGTGAATGAATTGACAGAAATTACATAATGATTTTTCTTCAATGACCTCACATGTATATTTGTGATTGCTTTTGAAAATTCCACAAGTTGACATCAGATAACTCAAAGATATATTTTGTAAAGTCAACCATATATATCACTAGCTTTTTGTCAATTCAAAGAAAACTATTATAAATCACATTAAATACATAGAATAAGGGACCATTTCTATTCTTAATTTGCTTTGACTTCAGTGTTTAGTACAATATTTCACGTGGTAAATAATCATTTTTTCATTAAAAAAGTACTCATCCATTTGATTTTATAATATTCAGAACTGAACTTGTATGTAATTAAAATATAAAACCCAGTGACATTAAGATATTATCATCTCTGGTGAATTCTCAGACTCTCAGTCAGTATAATTGATCTCAGTCTGATTGAAAATTATGTAAAACAATAGAAGTAGACTTCCAAGAAGAATATATCTCTAAAAATATGAAAAAAACTTAAAATAGTGCATAAGTGTGTTATTGAAGAATTAAAATTATTACTGTAATATTCTATAAATAAATGACATTATTTAAAAGGATAAAACATAACATTTTAATGATTGCTGTTCCAAAATATAGGGTCTCAATGACATACTATTCATTCTTGGACACAATTTATTTTGTCATTTCTGTAACATAAAAACCCACTTTTGAAAACTTCAAAGAAAAGTTAGTGAAATAACTGATTTCCCCTTCAAATTATCTAAAACATGATGAGTAGGAATGTCATGATTGTGATACCCTAGAAAAATGAAAGAAAAAAGAACTAAAATCATTAGCTCATTGTAATAACAGTCCAAGAAAATATGTATAAACTTGTAATGGGCATACTGAAAAAACCAGTGAAAGTAAATGAGGTCAACACCCATGATGACAGAATTGAAGCAGATTTGTAAGCGAGTAATTGTATTGTGCAATGTTTAAAAAAAAAACCCTTAGCAGAAGGATGAGGCTGTTGCTAAGATAAAACATGGCAGACGTAGAATGCACTAGTGTTTTATGACCACTATTCAGGAAGACATTTAAAAGAAAAAGGTTTTAATGCCTTCAGTAGATCTCTGCAAATTGGATATGAAGTCATCATAATTGTATACTACTAAGAATCAATATGACCCAACTGATTTCCCTTGATGTAGTTCAATATTTTTCAACAAACCTTCAAAATACAAATTTACATTGTCTTAAATTATTGTTTAGGAAGAAATATGTGGATAAGTGAAAACTGTAATGTTTGCTTTAAGGATGTCATTTTCACTGGACATTACTAAATGTCCATTCAACATAAAAATTTTTTACATATGGGTAAGAATAAACGACTATGTGCAGTTTTACTTACAATGTTGAATATTTTTAGATGTCAAAGTCTGAAGACTAGAAAATGTATAACTTCCACCCAAAGATAATGTCTCAAAATCAGATCTTGCCTCCGTGTAAAATAGTGCCTTCACGTAATACTGATAATTGTTTAATGCAATAATGGGAGACTTTGTATTTTATTACTGAATTAGGGAGAACTTTTGCTGTCATATGCATAGACCAGAAAACATGGGATTTTAGATGCGCAATTGAAATGAGCTTTTCTCTGATACTATTTAGTAATTTTAAGCATATCTTCTTAGAATTCTAAGTTCTATACCAATAGTAATATTTTTTGTAGCTACATCAACATAGCATTAAGATTTGCCAAATAGGAAGATAAATGTAAAAACTCTTGAAAGTGCTATTTAAAGTAAAGAAAACTGGGCCTCCCCAGTGGCACAAGGGGTTAAGCACAGCACTGTGAAGCTGTCTGCAGCTTCTGCAGCACAAGTTTGATCCCCAGCCAGCCAGGGAGCTACCCACATGGTGCAGCAGACCTCTTCCGGCTCACCCACTGCTCCCTTCAGCAGTGTATTTCAGTCAGTCTGCCTGTTATGTTTCCCACTCTGTCTCTGGTGAATCCTCTCACCCTCCACACCTCTGGCCTGTATCCCAGCTCTTGTATGCATAAATAAATTTAAAAAAAATAAAACAAATTTATGAGGATGTTAATTAATGGGTTTCATCTATTTAAGTAAAAATTTATCTTCCTGCAGAATATACAAAATGGTACATTATTCAACTATAAAAAAAAGATGAAATCCTGCCCTTTGCAACAGCATGAATGAACCTAGAACATACTGTGTTTAGTGAAATAACTGAATGGAGAAAAGACAAACATAGCATAATCACTCATAAGTGCTCAGATGAACTAAAAAGGAAAAAAGAATGAAAATATAGACTACATGAACAATTATTGGTTACAAGAAAGGAAGCAGGGCCTCCCTGGCGATGCAGGGATTAAAGTCTCAGAGCTATCAAACTATCCCAGCCACTGCAACATGAGTTCCTTCATGGTCAGAGAGCTGACCCATGTGGCACAGCAGACCTCTCCTGTTTAGCCCACTGCTCCTCTTAGCAGTGTATTTCAGTAGATCCACCTGTTCTGCTCCCCACTCTGTCTCTGGTGAATCCTCTTAACCACATACGTCTAGCCTACACCACAACTTTTGTATGCATAAATAAAAAAAAATAGATCTTTAAAAAAAGGAAGTAGGGTGGATAAATTGAGACAAATTAAATAATTGAGTGGTGAAGGATGTAATTGGACTTTTAGTGTAGTAAATGTAGTATGATATAATGCAATGAAAATTTCAATAAAAATTGGAAATATTAAAAAGTTATCGGGCCTCCCCTGGTGGTGCAGCAGTTGAGCGCTGGGCTGTGAAGCTGCCCACAGCCCCTGCAGCACCAGTTAGATCCCCGGCCTCCCTCAAGGGTCCCACATGGCATGGTGGACCTCTTCTGCCATGCCCGCTGCTCCCCTCAGCAGTGTATTTCTTCATCAGTCTGCCTGTTCTGTTCCCCACTTTGACTCTGGTGAATTCTCTCACACTCCCGCGCTTCTGACTGTACACTGTGCTTGTATAAATAAATAAATAAATCTTTAAAAAAAAAGTTATCACCCATTTTTTAAGATGATCTCTACTAATATGCTATTCGACTACTAATTTTAAGAGTCCTTAAATTACTAGGGCATATGAATTTTTCAGCTTGTTTAATTTTTCTTTTTCTGTAGACCATGAAAACAAGTTTCCAGTTTATCATAAGGATTGAATAACTTTCACTGATGAGAGATTAAAAAGAAGAAATGATAGGTGATTGTCCATTAATATTGTCTCAGTGGCTAAGTAAAACTTAGGAACTCTTAGGCGAATGAATGGTTGTTGGGGATTATGAGACAATTTTTACATGCATTGGAAATAGGAACTAAATTCCATAATGAGCAATCAATACTCAGAAATAGCGAGCCTGCATTATAATTAGATTTGAACAATTATCAAAATTTGAACATGATAATTGAGTTTCCTAAAACTTATAGTGGTCTTACCTATGTGAAAGTGTGCTGATACATCTTCTTCCTCTGATGTGATTAATAGCATGAAAATAAATTAGAAAAAAGAGGAATATGAAAATTCTCTGCTAATTTTTAACCAAGTTTGATTAATAAAAGAGGAATATGAAAATTATCTATTTTTTTAATCTCTTTTGTTCTTTTACAGATGAATTTATGTTAAAATGAGTTGTTTTACTCTAACAAAGATACAAAGAAATAGAACTAGCTATGGTGTTACATTGCTTGTTTTTAAAAAATGGAATGGTCTTGGGGCCTCCCTGGTGGCACAGGTGGTTGAGCACCGCTCTGTGAGGCTGTCCACAGCCTCTGAAGCACGGGATCGATCATGGCCGGCTGAGGAGAAACCCATACATAGCTCAGCAGACTTCTCTTGCCTCTCCTGCTGCTCCCCTCAGCAGTGTATTTCAGTCGGTCTGCCTGTTCTGTTCCTGTTCTGTCTCTGGTGAATCTTCTCACCCTCCGACACCTCTGTTCTTGTATAAATAAATATTTTTTTTAAAAAAGGAAAGTCTAAGTACTGTTTTTTTTTTTTTTTTTTAAGATTTATTTACTTATATAAGAACTGGGGTACAGGCCAGAAGCGTGGGAGAGTGAGAGAATTCACCAGAGACAGAGAGGGGAGCAGAACAGGCAGACGGACCGAAGACACTGCTGAGGGGAGCAGTGGGCGTGGCAAGAGAAGTCTGCCAGGCCATGTAGGTTTCTCCCTGGCCAGCCAGGAATTGAACCCGCGCTGCAGAAGCTGCGGACAGCTTTGCAGCACTGGGCTCAACCCACTGCGCCACCAGGGAGGACCTACGGACTGCTTTAATGGGAGAACAAGACTCACTGGCCATATAGTGAAATAATAATCTAATGACTTTCATTTCACTGTGGGAATCAGAATTTAAATCTTACTCATTCTGTTGTTGAAACTAAATAATTTACATGCACTGCGTTACTTATTAAAAAAATAAATGAAAATAGTTTATATTTTAATATGTTTATTACTAGTATAACAGTTACTCGTGTCTATATAAATGTCTACTTTAGATAACAATTTTTCAGACACAATGATAAATAACAAAAATATTAATGTCACTTAAAGACAAATACAAAAGGGATGTACGCCTTATAGTCCTCTCCCATATATATTCTTTGACTCATTAAGATCTTTCAAATGCAAAAGTCCTAAATTTAATCAAATTCAACTTTACTATTAAAATCACATTTAAATCAATGGTGCTTATCAAGATAGAAATTCATACATTTTGATCAAGGAGAGTCTGAAGTACATTTTTACTGGGGATCCATGCAAGTATTGCATAATAAGCAGAAAGTGAGATGGAATACTCTAATTCAGGCACACGCACTCACACACATGCACACACACATCGATCCAAAAAGTGAGAATTTCCCTTTAGTTCACATTCATAATTTAATCTTTAAGGATATTTAAAATAAATATGTATCTAATGCAGAACTCTACACTTTCAAGTCTGTCTTCACATTCAGTAATCAGCCCACTCGTTTTCAATTAGTTGAGGTTACACAGTTTCATTTAATATTTGAATTATTCAGTTTAATTAAAGTAACAAATTCAGACTTAAATGTGCTCAAAGGGGTAGAAAAATTAATTGCAATTTAGAATGTAACATTTAAAAAAATATGTCCTCTAGCAGCTTGCAACTTAAAAATATTTGGGTTAAAATTTGAAAAGTTACTCATTTGAAGTTTAGGAAGTATGTCAACTTTACAAATACTAAATAAATAATATTGTTAACACATTACTGAATAAGTTTATAATTTGTTTACAAAGTGAACGGCACAGGAATGATATGACCCAACTAAATACTAAGTAATACACATATCACAGCTCTATATACTATTTTTAAAGGAATAAGATCGCCTTTATTTACAAACATATTTACAGACCTATAGTCTAGTATATGAAGGTTTTAGCATTTAAAATTAAGGGAGGCATACTGGTCTGTGGTAGCGGGGTATTAGCGAATTAGTGGTGGGTGCACTATGGTGGTAATACCTGATGGGGATACCCCAAAGCCACTTCAGTTAAAAATAAATAAATAGGGCCTCCCCAGTGGCGCAGCGGTTGAGCGCTGGATTGCGAAGCTGCCCACAGCCTCTGTGGTGCCAGTTTGATCCCCGGCCGCCCGGCGAGGGTCCCACATGGCGCGCAGACCTCTCTTGCCGCCCGCTGCTCCCCTCAGCAGTGTACTTCGGTCCTTCTGCCTGCTCTGCTCCCCGCTCCGGCTCTGATGAATTCTCTCACCCTCCTGCGCTTCTGACTATACCCACAGTGCTTGTATAAATAAATAAATCTTTTAAAAAAAAAAAAAAGCAACCCTTAAAAAAATAAAAATAAAAATAAGTAAATATAATTATAAAAATAAATCTTTTAAAAATTACAACAAATGCATAAGCATATGCACTTTAGAATACTTATTTGAGCCACAGTGCTAAAAATTTCACAAGTTTTGGTTCCTGTTTAAATTTCAATAACTTGACAAGGATATGTAAGTTTTTTTTTTTTTTTTATGATTGTCATACTGATATCATAAAACATTATGTGGAGAAAAATGTTTGCATTGCAAGTCATGTTCCCCATATACTGTTCAACTTTGGCAACATCTTCAAGTAGACTGCACAGGCACGATTGTACTAACTTCAAAGATCAACAGACAAAATAAGAAAATGGATTGGCTTCCTTGTGTACATATATCAATCTATCTAAGGCTAGAAATCTGGCCAAATGATATCTTGTTTTCTCTTAGCTTTATCAATGACTAGGCAACATTTAAAGTAATACTGTTTATTGTTAATGATAATGATTATTAATGATGAAAAATATAAGTCTGCTTAAGAAAATCCTTTTTTAATTTCTATTCCCATTTCATCTTAAGTGACTGCCACACTCACACAAAAACCTACTTTAATAATTATTTTAATGACAAATTATTTTAGAATTATTGTGTAAAGTGCCTACATTAAATTGAGGTAATATAGTGTCTGTGATATGTTATTTTTCCTTTCTTTTAACCATGCAAAAATTAGTAGATATTGCCTAAGTGATATACTGTTTTAGTTAAATGTCAAATTAATAGGCCTAAGAAAACTGTTATTAAATGAACAATATTTCTTAGGGGTAACTTATAGTATTTCTTATAAAAAAATTTTGCTTTTTGTGTTTTCCGCTGACTAGATTTATATGCTGCACAAAATTATAGAATATTATCAATTTATGACAAAATTTGCTTCTTGTTTTCTGGCAAAAATAGCATGCTGGTTACATAGTTCATACTGAGGAAACAGTTTTCTCCCATTGATAGGGAAAATAAAATGTATATTAATAGACACTGTCCCTTTTTGATGCTTCCATATGATTATTTTCAGAATATTCTTTTCTTGTATAAATATTTTAGAATTTGCTTTGGTTTTAATGCACAGCTGAGAGAAAACTATTTTGGGTGGAGAAAAAATTGTAATTTATGTGAATTTAAGGGAGGCCATCATGTTGCAAAAGTAGGAGGACATTAGGTGAGTATGTCAAATGTTTTATGAATTATCAAGAACTTTTTTTCAGTTATTATTTTAAGAGTGGAAGGAAAGCTGCTAAATTAAGAAGTTGTTAAAGTTCCTTTTCACTTCAAACCAATCTTTGGGATTATATCAACACAGATTATGATGTATCTAAGTATTACATTCCTTTGATACTATTGTAATATAAGCAGAAATAGTTAAATTATACCTAATAAATATAAAATTTGATACCAATGTTAATAATGAGCTCAACAATTGTCATAAAAATCCAGGATGAAGTTACTTTCAGTGCTACTCCAACAATTATTTACAAATTGAAGATAGACTAAAGAAGTAGTTCATTCTTTTGAAAATTTCCTTTTGATGCCTAGAAAAATGGAAAGAAATTAACTGAAAACTTTAACATTCCTCTTTCCCACAAAAGGTATGTTTTTCAGTGATTCCAAGAATTAAAATAAAAGTAGATATTGCTAGAAGCTTATAAAACTTTCATCTTCAAAGTAATTTCCCACTTATCTAGACTTTAAATGAAACACACAAAAAAGATAAATTCAAAGCAAGCAAAGCAGAAAGGCTTAGGCTAATAAAACAATGGTATGAAACATTTAACTTCTCTTTTTATAAAGACTGAGTTTGGCCGACAGAACTATTTTATTTATCTAGTGAGAGACAGTTGATGAGTTCAATATAAAAGACCACAGTTAATGCTAACAGACTTTTTGCTATTGTATATTCTAAGTTACAGCTAAATAGACAGAACACCTAGATTAGTTGTTAATAAAACACTTGATGTTCTAATTTATCCTTATATTTTTAAATGAGAAAAGAAAATTAAAATTGTATAGACTGTCTAGGGTGGAGTCTAGTCTGGCTCCACACTTAACTCAGGGGCCCTCTGGCTGTGTGGTTATGTGATCCATGCTGTAAACAAGAGCAGATAGGAGTTCTTGTCTTCCAAACAAATATATTTGAATGCCTCGTCTAATAATAAGAACACAGAAGATAATTACAAATGAAATTCAGCATGTAGTTGTTTTCCTTCATTTAAATTCTTTTTTTTTTTTTTTTTAAGATTTATTTATTTTTATACAAGAGCTGGGATATAGGCCAGAGGCATGGGAGGGTGAGAAGACTCACCAGAGACAGAGTGGGGAACAGAACAGGCAGACAACAGAAATACACTGCTGAGGGGAGCACCGGGTGAGGCAGGAGAGGTCTGCAGCACCATGTGGGATTATCCCTGGCTGACCAGGATCGAACCCACACTGCCGAGACTGTGCACAGCTTCACAGCATGGCGCTCAAGCCTCTGAGCCACCGGGGAGGCCCTGTTTTCCTTCATTTAAAATAAACATTTTCCTTATTACCATCACATTTTTCAGGTAAATCTCTAACATCCACTGATTACAGATTATGAAAGATTAGAAAACAGGAATTTAATCCTTTCTATCAACTTTATTTGTGTCATTACTTAAATATATGAAGGAAAAGGAACACAGATACAATGTTTATAAATGAAAACTTTCCAGAAGATATTGAACAAATATTCACAATGTTGGTGAAATATGTCTCATAACCCCCAATTTATGGAACACACTCCAGCAACAAACTTTTCAAATTTCAGTGAAAATTTAGAGCAATAGTTGTTAAAAATACTGTCCTTCACAGGTATGCAATTAAATAGAGATTGAACTATAAAACACTACATACAACTACTGAACACTTATTAGGGAAATAATTAGAAAACAATTTCAACTGAGCAAGTTATATATTTCAGTGTATAGGGAGAAAGAGGTTTATAATATCAAATACCATTATCAAGTTCATCAACAAATATATCAAACATAATAGTGTTCATGTTTTATCTAAAATGTATAATTGTAGTCAGGGTTATAAAATTGCCTTCTCAAAAGTTATAAATTACTGAGATGATAAAGAGAAAATGGATAAAAGGAAACATCTTTTGTAGTAATATTTTTGTGTATTTTTTGTTTAGAAAAGCAATTGCTATTCTACATATATTCCACATATATTGCTATTCTACAATTATATTTTCTCTAATTAGGAAATTATCTTACCAAACTCCATTAGTTTTATATAAGGAATTACTAACTTCTCCAGCATTCAATGAAGATAGCTTTGATAAAGATCAGATTTGTGCATTCAAGGGAAAAAGAAACACTGTTATTTTCAGCCCTAAACCTGATGGAACACTACTTGAGTCTATCGCTTTGTCATGCATCTGTATTTGTGATACCTATTCTTGAATAAATGCATTCTTGATATAAAAAATAAGTAAATAGATAGATGAGAGATAGATTAGATTGACAATAAATAAATTTATCCAACCCCCCCAAAAAAAAGTAAACAACACAGCTAAATACTAGGCAGAATTTAAATAGGCGTTTTTCTAAAGAACACATTTAGATGGCCAACAGGCCAAAGAAAAAAAATGGGATATCACTTCACATCTTTTAGAACAGCTATTGACAAAAGGACAAGCAACAAATGTTGGTGATGGTGTACAGAAAAGAGAACAGTTTACACTGTTGGTAGAACCATAACCTGGTGCAACAATAACAGAAAATAGTATAGAAACTCAACAAAAAATTAAAAATAGAATTATCATATAGCCAGGCATCCCATTTCTGGGTATTTATCCAAAGAATACGAAAATATTGACTTAAAACTGAAGTGAGTAGATCAACGAGAGTTCACAAATGGCACCATGAAGAAATTGCAACTGGAGTACTAGAAACCTCTAGCTGAGTGCTATTATGAAGAATCGTGTTTCTAATTATTTTAGGTAGACTTAACAGGGTAGAGCTTAAGCAAATTAAGTTTCTGGTGGACTAAATTATTGACAAATATTGGCAAATGAAAGACAGAAATGGAATATTATGACAGAATTGGTTTTTAGAAGAAGACTGGGACAACTACATATGAAGCAATAAGAGAATGAATACATTTTACAGAGGAAAATACAATTCAGTGAAACTTTGTCTTTGATACCTGATGGGAAGAGAGAACATGTGTTAAAAGATAATGAGGAAAGTATAAAAGTACAAAAAGTTCTAAATAGGGGATATGAGTAGAAAAAGACTTGTCAAAAAAGCAAGAGTTCCATCCCAGGCCAGCCAGGAAGCTACCCACATGATGCAGCGGAACTCTCTTGTCTCACCTGCTGCTCCCCTCAGCAATGTATTTCAGTCAGTCAGCCTGTACTGCTCCCCACTCTGTCTCTGGTGAATCCACTAACACCCCCCGCCCCCTGCTGCACCTCTGGCCTGTACCCTTGTTCTTGTATGCATAAATAAATTAATATTTTTTTAAAAAGGACTTCACTTGAACATTAATTGAAAAAGGACCTCCATTTAAACTAAGATATGGTTGAGCTTATGCCAAAAATCTCTTAGTAGGCAAAGCTTAATGGAGCCGTCTCTCCTTAAAGTTTCTGAAAGAAATTTGTTGGAACATGCTGAAATAAGATCTTAATATGAATTATAAATCTTCACTAATGCAAGCCATCCTTTGAGATCTGATGCACAGATCATCTATTATAATGGGGAAGTTGGTATGCACATTTGTTTCTCTCTGTTAAAATTCATCAACAAAAATAACTTCTTAGGGTCATTCTAATTTAAGTTTCTAAAACCCTTCTGATATTCTCCAGAATTGTCAACCATTAAGTAACTTATCTGGGAATTATACACAAAAAATTTGATTGTAGGAATAAATAAGCTTTGTGTGAAATGTAATGCTGGAAACCCAAAAAAAATGAGAACTAAAATGGGAATTAAGGTCATTTGCATAAAACTGCTTTTAATTTCATTTTTAGTGATGAAATATTAGAATTCACTAGAAGTTCCTTTTAAACTATCCCAGTGGTGTATGTGCAGTTCTGTCATCAATTAAAGTGTTATTTTCATTCAACATTGTTTTCAGAAAACACTTATCAGCGATTTTTACTGCATTAACTAGGTAATTACTATTTAACACTGACCTGTCTTCTTTTCATTAAATACTACTCATTTTATTAGTGTAAATAGCATCATGGAAATTAGAGATACAAGTTTCTTGAAGAATCAGTTTATTAGTGCAATGAGTAAAACAATATAACTAAAGGTATTGTTAAATTATCAGTGAATGATTTTTCCTGTATCATAAAATTTAAGATAATATAATTTTTTAAATTCCACTTTTCTTTGAAATAGTATGAATTTTTTGTTATTTGATTTTCTTATATAATAGTGAAGGTACAGCTCAATAATAAGTCATTTGAGCATTTGAGAAGTAATAAATTTTATACATGTCATGTATATATATCTAAACAGATATATATGTATACATAAATTTCTATACATATTCCTATATACAAACAGAAGCATAACTATGCAGTTAATAGTTCCAGAGTTGAACATGGCCCATGGGCTGAAGGAAAATTTAACTACTGATTCCTCATTTTTCAATTTGTTGAGAGTTTAACAAATTTGTTTATCTAGTACTAGTATTTTTTTTCTGCCCCAAAATTATTTGGATCAGATCATTTCTCCTGTTCATTTATAAAGGATACATGTTTTTAGTGCACATTGATTCAAAGGAATGGATTATGTAATAGCAATGCAGGCTATTTCAAAGCCTAGGAACCTATTATAAAATTCACTCCTTGTTAAATAGTCATATGCTTATAATCCTTGTGATACACATAGTGAAAGATAATACACATTCAATATTCTTATTAGATAAATTTAACAATATTTTGATGTAGCAAGTTTTCTACTTTATATAAATAAAGATTCAAGGTAAATATTTACATGCATATCTGTATGCTTTATTCAACTACAGTATATTTTCCAAAGGAGAAGATTAGAAAGGACAGGTGACGTTTTCTTATTCAGTAATAGTAGAATGATATTTCCTCATTTGTTAATATAGCTACATAGGTGCTGGATTTTAGCAAACTATGTCTCTTCATCTATTGATACAATCATATTATTTTTATATTCACTTTTGTTCTTTTTATATAGCAATCTTAACAAATTTTTCCAGTAGTTCACTCATATAACATTTGGAAGGGAAAGTATTGAGTTGGAGCTGAATGAATTTGCAGTGAAACAAACAAGTAGAAAATAAGAGGGGTGTGCTTCCTTCCTTGTCCCACTGTTAGCTTAATATGTAATCATTTTTACATTAAGCCTTAAATCACCCAGACAGAATTAGCTAGTAGATAGAATGCAGCATTAACCAAAACCAATCATAAACATTAACTATTCTGATCACTGTGTTCATATGTGAAAAACCTGAATGCTAGAGAAGGAAAGTTACATTAAAGTAATAATTAAAGAAATGACAAAGAAGATTTTATATGCTACTGCAGTAAGCTTTTTAGTATCAACTTCTTGCATAATCATGTTTTTCAATGTAAAACTCCCTAGAGACTTTTGTTCAGTATGGATAACTTGATTATATTACCGAAAAAGTGATTCTTACGACATCAGGTGGAAGCAAATCTAGGTTGGGAGAAAAACTAATTTGGAATATATTTAAAGGAAAATTTGACTTTATCTTCAGGAGTCTGTATCTTCAGCATAAATGGAAGTCTTGATGTTGATGTGTCTGCAGCAGCAAGATTAAATTAAAGAAATCAAAATCTTGGTATTGGTGTTTCCAGACACCAAGTGTTAAAATTGTCACATATTTGATTAAGATGAATTTGAAACATTCAACATTTTCTTAGATATAATTTTAAATGTATTTTTATTTGAAAATTGTTTCCTTTATAAAATCAGCAGATTTCACATAATTTATATTTCACATAATAGAGGATTGTTTTCTTTCTTGCCCTTCTTATTCTGAATCATTTTTAATAGTAACTGTTTTTGTGGTGACAGTGATATTTGGCAATTTCAGCCAAAACATTTTTTAAGTTAGATATGTGTCCAGCACTATCTGCAAAGTCATTAAATATAGACAGTTTTACCAGAAACTTGTTCATAGTCCTTTGACTTTTCTCTGATGATGAAACACAAGGTATGATTTCATTGAAATATGGTAGTTCCAATATTCTCTTACCTGATAAACATGACATGCTATAAATTTGATTGTGTAGAGTTAGAAAAGGTCTGCACTTTATCTCATTATTTTTCCCTTGTAGCTAACCTACTGAGATAAAACCTTCACTTCTCGTGTATTTCATGTATTTTTTATCAGCCAAAATATATTTAAAACTATAAATCTTGTTTTTCCTTTGTATGCTTCACGGAAATTCAGTTGCAGTGCATAAGTAGGTGAGCTTGTGATCAACATTTTTAAGCATTTAATTATTTAATTTGCATATACACATCTTTAAAACTTAATTAAAAAGTTATTTTAGATAGCATCATAGAAAATGAGTTGTTGGGCCTCCCCGGTGGCGCAGCGGTTGAGCGCTGGGTTGCAAAGCTGCCCGCAGCCTCTGCAGCGCCGGTTCGATCCCCAGCTGCTCCCCGGCCACCGGTGGAGGGTCCCGCATGGCGCGCAGACCTCTCCTGCCGCCCGCTGCTCCCCTCAGCAGTGTACTTCGGTCCTTCTGCCTGCTCTGCTCCCTGCTCTGGTTCTGGTGAATTCTCTTACCCTCCCGCGCTTCTGACTGTACCCAGTGCTTGTATAAATAAATAAAAATAAATCTTTAAAAAAAAAAAAAAAAAAGAAAATGAGTTGTTCAAGTAGATAATGTAAATTCAAAAGAAAAGTTAATCATCTGTACATGAGTAATCACACAATTACATTTAGATGGATTTTCCTAGAAAAAAATATTTTAGAGTTTAGAATAACTGATATATTTTTAAAAATAGTTTTAAAATTTATCTTCAGAGTAATATGATATCTATTAACATGGCATCCACTATAATTCTTCTCCTAACAAGGAAATGTACTTGTATTTGTTCATGATTCATTAAGTGATTAATGATTTATACTCTCAAACAACAATATCTTTTTTTTGAGTGTGTGTGTGTGACCCTCGCTGGTGGCCGGGGATCGAAGTGGCGCTGCAGAGGTTACCGGCAGCCTCGCAACCCAGTGCTCAACCACTGAGCCACCAGGGGAGGCCCAACGGTATCTTCTTAAGTGGAAAGAATAAACATTGGTATGTGAGGGAGAATCCACAATATACCCATACCCACTACCTTTGATTACAGGCTTGAGGGTAGATTAAAAGTTTTCCTTTAAACTTCTGGGCTAGAAGATATACCAAAAACAACACTCAACTCTGAACGAAAATTACAATAAAATCTGCAAATAAATAGAGAAATAAATAAATGAAAGAGAGAATTAAGAAGATCCAAGGAGTGTGATACAAGATATATAACACACATGTAATGGGAACCCCAGAAATAGAATAAAAGAACAGAAATAACTGAAGTAAAAATTGCTAAGAATTGGGCCTCCCTGGTGGCACAGGGGTTAAAGACAGCACTATCAAGATACTGCCAGTCATTACAGCACAAGTTTGATTTCCAGCTGGCCAGGGAGCAATCCACATGGTATAGCAGACCTCTCCTGTCTTGCCAGCTGCTCCCCTCTCTGGTGTATTTCAGTACATCTGCCTGTTCTGCTCCCCACTCTGTCTCTGGTGAATCCTCTCACCACCAAAACCTCTGGCTTACACCCCAGTTCTTATATGCATAAATCAATAAATCTTTTTAAAAAATGCTGAGAATTTCCCCAAAATTAATATAAGACATGAAATCACAAATATAGCAATTTCAAATGACAAATTTATCTAATTTTGTGGAATACAATCAAAGTAGGGCTACAACGACGATCTGTGGCATTGAATATATATGTTACAACATTATCTGAAATCAATAATCTAACTCTCCACCTTTGGCATTTCAAGAGCAGTTAAATCCCGAAAACACAAGAGCAAGTCAAAACAAATATGAAAAGAATAAACAAAATAAAAACTAGAGCATAAATCAGTTCTATTGAAAACAAGAAATCAACAGAGAAAATAAATTAAAACATGTTTGGTTCTTTGACAAATTCAATGTAATTCTTAAGCCTCTCAAACTAAGATAAAAAGTGAGAAAATATAAACTACTTATATGAGAAATGAAAAAGAGGACTTTGATCCAGAGCCAATGGATATTAAAAGAATAACAAGGGGTTACTATGAACAATTCTATGCCCACATATTCAGTAATTTAGATGAAATGGACCAATACCTTAAAAAATATCTTCCAGTAATTGCATAAGAAATAAGCAACCTGAATAGCCTTATATCTGTTAAATAAATCAAATAAATAATTAAAAGCCTACCCAAAACAGTATGCACAAGTGTTAGATTTTTCACTAGTGAAGCCTACCAAACATTGAATGACGAAATTTTAAAAATATTCTTTAAGATGATATAAACAGTGAAAGTACTTCTTAACTCGTTCCATCAGTCTTGTTTAAACCTAATACCAGAACCAGAGAGACACTGCAAAGAAAACAGCAAAATAAAACTGCAGATCAACATTTAACATACATGTAAAATATGCAACAATGTATTAGCAAATTAAATTAAATTTCCACATCAATCACATGTTGGATGCAGACTGAAAATGGTGAAGAGTATAAAGTAAGTGAAGCAACTAATTTCATGTGTAAAATTTAACATGCCTTTGGGTTTTAATTTGTCTGCATATTTATTGTGAGACAATAATATCTCTGTTTTTGACTACTTTTTCTAGGATGTTTTTATAGTGAACATCCTAGGACATAGAGATATTATCTCCTGTGAGGCAAATAGAAGAAAGATTTATTTTTCTTTAGAATAAAGACAATGCCTCCAGTTAGAGTCAAGGATGTGTATGTCATGCTTATTTGAAAAGATCCAAATTCTCCTAGATAAGTTTCCCTCTTGTGTTATACAACCAAGTGAATATACACATGCAATTTTTCACACTTATGTCAAGATTTGGGATTTGGTGCTGATATACTGATTACTGGAATGGCTCACAGTAGTACTGTCCTTTGGATTCCTTTTGCACCTTTCTCCTGTGCAAATGCTCTATCTAGATTTTCCAATACTATGATGAACAGTGGTGGTGAAAGTGGACATCTTTAGATGTAAAATAAAATATATCTTCCACCTCCATAGCGAAGCCTTGTTCTTTTGATGATAAAAACAGAAAGTTTTAACATTTTTAATGTCAAAACTTAATGAGAAACAAGACACACATATTTTGTTTAATCTCATAAAGATGGCTCTAAGCTATGTAAGGCCTTAATTTATTTACAATTTTTTACACTATTATTGATCGGTCAAATAAAATTTTACACCAATTGTCTAGTTATAGAATATATTTACTTCATTTGCAGACATTTTGTTTTACTTTAATAGCATTAATATAGTCTCAAAAGAAATATATGTTTGATACTTGTTTTTGAATATAGCACATGACATTACCATATTAACTTACCTTTGGAGAGGTCTGACCTATATTCAATGCCCCAGCACAGACTGCATATGCAAGTGTCATCTTTGCTCTATTATGTTCATGATATAAAAGTGCTAACACATAGATTCTTGTATACAGTGCTAAAGAGGTTGCACTATGCTTTGTACTCTAATTATTTTTCATCTCTATCAGAACACATACATAGCGCAAGATTAGTTGATAAAATCCAGGCACTACCAAAGAAACCAATTACAGACTCCTCTCACAGGAAAACTTACATTATTTATTGCACATGTCCTGTTTCTCTGAGGACTGCATCCCTTCCCCTAATGTAGGATACAAAAAGATTGTTTTAAGAGTGGCACAAAACAAATATTGGTCATTGAAATGGCTTTGGCTTTTTATTTTAAATAGAAGGAGGTTTGGTTTTAATTAAGGATAACCTATTTCCAGGGATACTGAATAAATTAACAGGACTTAATGCTAAAGACTGTTTGAAAAGAATTGATAATAAACAAATCAGGATAATGAAACAATCTTAATTTCAAATTCCAAAGCCATATGCTCTGGGAATTAGTGGTGTTTCAAGTAAATTTAGTCCTGAGATTTTTTTTTTTTTTTTGAGATATTTTGTGTCTTACTCTAGAACACTGCACAGAAAATATCAGTAACTCCATAAATCTCTTTTCAGTTATACTGAAAGTTTTAATTTAAGCCATGTTCTCTGAGGTAAAGGGTCAGGGGTTTTATCCACTAAGCCACCAAGCCCCTCATTTCAAGTACTTTTGAGTCCTGGTATTTCTTTGTGACAGAAGACACTCATAAGGAATTATGCACTGTGCCTGAGGGTAAAGAAGTACAAGAAAGACAGCCTTATTAGAGTACATGTGCTGTAGCCAGACAGATTTTGACCTTCACAATGACATAAAGGCAAAGATGAATGCAAAAGAGTTCCACTTCTGTTAAACACTGTAACAACACAAACATTAGGACCTCTTAAAAAAAAAAAAGGAAATTACTTATCAAAACGGGAATGAAAATAAAGTTAGTGTTTGTCTAAGAGAAATAGAGAAAAACGTGGAGACAGAAAACTTTAAAAAGCTGTGGGTCAAAGAAGGTCTAAGGACATGAAATATGGAATGAGTGGTAATTCTGTTGGACATTATATGATATTCCTATTCTCCCAGAAATAAATTGTCAATTAAATGGCTTTTCTCATTTTGAAAACAGGAAGGATTATTATTTCCTAAATTAAAACCCATGGACAGGATGCTTTTTCGATTTACTTTTTAAAAGTATACTCTAAATGGGAAAAAAAAAAAAACATATCAAGATTTAACCACTGAAAAGACAAGAACAAAGAAAGGGGAAAAAAAAAAAAAAACTACTGATTTAATTATAAATAAAATTCCTTAATAAAAGGGGGAAGAGAGAATTATAAAAACAAGTTAGGACAAACTCAGTGCTGTAGATTCCATATTGAACAAACACCATGTGTGCTGTAGAACTGCAGCTGGAATAACTCATATATCAATTTTAAGTAAAAAATATGGCCAAATCTTTTTTTTAATTTTTGCTAACAAATTACAATAGATCCATATCCCCATTAGCAGAAAGTTGTCGCTTCTTTCATGTCTTCTCCTAGCTTTCCCTAAGGCACCTTGACTTGGTTTTGTATATCTAATCTAAAGTGGTTTAATTTAATTCTCTTTCAAATGTCAGGGAGGAGACAGCACCTAAAGGACTAATTTTGTTGCTTCTTAAGAGCACTGAGATTCTACCATAAAGTACAATTAAAATTGCTCATGGTAGTATCATAAATATATAGTTTAATTTGATAATAGAAAATCAAGAATAAAAACCACCAATGTAAGTTTAATGATTCATAATTCCAGAATGGGCTAATAATTAATAAAAATTCTGTTATAAACAAGGAATAGAAACTCAGATGAACTATGACAAAGAGGAGGCATGTCTTTGGGGCTTTAGGACTGTCACCTAGTAAACACAGATCCAAGACACCCTTCAATCAAGTTTTGAGTTGCCTGAAAATGGGAAGGTTTTATATACACAACGAAAAAGGACAGTAGTTCACATTCAACTTCAACATTCAGATTAGCCTAGAAGTCAGTTAAGTTGCAATAATATGCAATTTGTGTGAAGTGTTAGTGGAACGGTGACTAGTTGAGTTTCTTCCTGAGGCAGACTCCTGTGGCCATGCTTGAGCATCCCTGGGTATGCCTGCAGGTCTGAGGTTCCACTCTCAATACCCCCCAGATTCTCAAGGTACCATTTTGTTTTCTTTTTTAAGTTTCTTTTAATTCAAATTAACACTTTCAAAATCCATTTATGGTTTTGTTATAAAATGTCTTACTGTAATGAAGAAGAATACATTTAATGCATTTTTATAGATCAGAATTTGTTATTATTTTTATTGAGATATATGTCATAAATACAGCAGCTATAACTACTAATTTGAATGTTATTTGTTAATGCCAGGGCATAATTTCAATATAAATTTTACAAAAATTTTACTTAAATTTGCCCAAATACGTTATTTTTCTGTTCACCATTTAGATGACATAAGTCATAGAAGACAATTCTTCACACTTACAATACACTTACAAGGCAGTTTTAAAATGTTATATTAAAGTCACAGAAGGAGATACTGGCTAGTGACATAAAATGAACACCAACTAATTAGAATTATGGAAAATACATCCTCTTATTATTTGATTGTTAATGTTCTACTATTCTGTATCAAAGGCAAACTTACTGCATTCAAGGAGTTAATTGGTAGGATGATGGATCCATGTATCACTCTACATTATTTACATCTGTATACAGGCAGTATTGCCCAAATTCTTCACCAGATTCACTCTAAGTGAATGCTAGGTAAAAAACAATGTTGTCTAAAACAACAAAATCCAATCTCTTGGGAAATGTTTTTCAATACTCAAACTTGAAATCAGAATTACCTCGAGGTTTTGGAAAACAGATTCCTGGGTTCCTTCCTCAAAATGTATGATTAGGACAACTTGGATCTGTTTAAGAATTTGCATTTATTAAAAACACCAAAAATTGCTAATGATCTAGATATTGCAGAGGAGAAATATATATTTGAATGAGTTAGTAAAGCAAATATTCCCTGCAATAAAGCAGGATAATGCAAATCTTTGAAGTGCACTTACTATACAAGGAGCAAGTATAAACAATGAACATCATATTTGTTTGACTCAGTCCTCCTTAATAAATTAAAGATACCAACAGCTACCCATATTGTTAGATTTATTTGCTTTAGATTTATTTGTTAGATTTATTTGCTAGAACTATATATAGTTCTAGACAAAGAACAATATAAAGAGAATAATAGAATTTTAGGTCAGGAAAGCCTCATCCATCATTAATTTATTTATTTTTATTTTTTATTTAAGATTTATTCATTTATGCATACATGAGCTGGGGTGTAAGTCAGAGTTATGGGGTGGGGGTGAAGGGATTCACCAGAGGCAGAGTGGGGAGCAGAACAGGCAGATCTATAGAAATACACTGCTGAGGGGAGCAGGAGGTGAGACAGGAGGGGTTTTCTGCACTATATGGGTTAGCTCCGTGGTCGGGGATAGAATCTGTGCTACAGTGGCTGCTGATAGCTTCATAGTGCAGAGACTTAACCCACTGTCCCACCAGGGTGGCCCTCCATCATTCAATAAGCTCATTTTATATAAGGAAATGTTTATTCTGAAATTGTTGAAAAGGCTTGCATTGAGGTTTACAGCTATTAGAAGAATAACATTACCCATACATTTTTCTCACTCCCAAATTTGTGTATTATTATATTCTCTTTTACTGTGAGAAATCAGAGAAGAAAATTAACCTTCATCTAGAGAGAATGCTGAATTATAGCTTTCTTTGTTTCTTTGCTTACACTGATTTATGTTATGTCAACTTGTTTAAGGGTAACAGTGATATTTCTCTGAATCCCATTCCATGGGATTGGATTATAGTTGCTGGCCAACACTGAAATTTTCATGAAATTTGAAAGCTTAGAAAAATATTGTCAAGAGCTGAAATTTTCAATTTCTATGTACCTGTTCTGAGATCTCATTTCTAGATGTTCTTTTGTTCCCAGTCCTGCTGGACATGGGTTTTCCTGAAGCTCTGACTTACGTGCACAAATACAGACTATTTTTCTAGTTCTCTGACTTCCCTAGTCCAATCTTTTTTTTTTTCTTTAACGCCACACTTCCCTTTATTTGTATAAGGTATAATTCATATAATGAATTTATCCTTCACACAGTGTTAGTAACTATTTTTTTCTTCCATTTTTATTGGTATGATGGACACACATTGCATAACACTACGGAAACACAATGGTTTGAGATATATTGTGTGTGTGAATACACACATATATGCATGCATACAATATATATAATTACCACCATAACTTTAGTTAGCATCCATCAAGTCATATAGTTAGAAAAAAACTTTTTTTTTTTCCTTATGATGTGGACTTTTAGGATTTTTTTCTTTCAACATTTTGAAATATAATTTGCTAACTATACATATGTTGCTGTGTATCACATTAAGAAAGAGGGAGTAAATGTTCTGGTACTTTTCTTGCTAGAATACTAAACCTATCAGGTCAGTGTTCTAATTCTTTAGAGCCCTCACCTCTAAATGCAGCCACATGGTGTTTAGGACTTCATCATAGGGATTTTGCAAGTAAACATTCCATTCATACCATTAGTTAAGGGAATAAAAACAAAAATAAATCAAATAGTTGTTTAAATGTAAATATATAGAAATAAGAAAATAATTATAAAATTGATTTAAATGCTATAGTTTAGATATGACTAAAAATATTGACTTTAAATATATATCGATCTGACTTAAGAATTGAGATTTTTGTCGAAATGTAGATCCCCAGATATATGAATTAAAATATTCAGGAAGTAGAAGTAGAATATATGGTATAACAAAATTTTCTTAATATTTCTTAAGAAAATCAATTTATAAGCAAGTTTAAAAACAGAACTGAATTCAGTGATAGTATATTTTTAGTGGTCAGTGGCCGTGTACATGGTCAGTAGCCCTTACTATAAAGAGTTATAGCATGCCATACTGTTAAAATTTAAAAAGGGAAGATATATAAGATTTATATCCACAACATGCTCCTCTATCTTAATATAATCTGTCCTTTAAGTTTATTTAAAAGTAAACTTTAAAGTCTTAAATCTATTGTGAACATTTATACCAAAAGATAAGCCACATATTCTATAAATGTCAAATGTATCTAAAGTTTTACTATATATAAGAAGGAAAAGATCAAGACTATAATAAAGGTTAAATAAAGGCAGATATTTTCTTGAATTATACAAGAAACTGAAAATTAAATTCCTTCAGTATTAAATTCCTTCACTATTCTAAATGTTTCTTTGTAATAGAGAAAAAAACAAACAAATGTCACTATTTTTGGTAAAGATGTAAAACTCCTGAATTAGCAATGTTGACAAAATGTAATTACACTTGTCTTTAAACAAATTTTTAAAAGTACAACTAATCAGCACAGAATTGACTTAAGGGGGAAAAAAATCTCTACAGAGTGAATTAATAGTTTAAAAGTGCATGAAAATTTACTACAGAGGGAATAAGTTATGAAATAACCAGGTGATTCATTAAAGGAGAATTCTGAATACTCACTGGAAATTATCACTAAACCAGTTACTTTTAAGGAAGATACAAAAGAAGAGACAACATGGATTCCAACTTAATAAAGTGAGAAAGTTAAAAGTAGGGTAATTCAGTGGAAATAAACTAGACAGTGTGAATGAGGGCAGCGAGCAACTGATTTGAAGATATAAATTTTAAAAAATAGTACCTTCTTATAGCAAGTAACTCCAGTCCAAACTAATCTTTTTATTTATTTTTCTCAAGGATTATAATTTCCTTTCCTATTACTAGTATTAATATTTGAGAGTAGAAAATGTTAATAAATATAATGAAGACACTTCAGATTATCAGAATGGGGACCAGGTGTAGAAGTTAATATTCTGCCATTAAGTCTGTAGCAAGGTCCAGTGGTTTAGAATTTTAAATTCATAACTTTGTTCATTATTTACACATGTCCATTGGCAGCTTGCCAATCATAATGTATGCTCAAAGACAAAAGCCACGTAATTAGCTGCGGATGACCTGTTTTGGCTGGAAATCTCTCTGCGATACATCAGAAATGTTATATTGAAGCAAATATTTTCATTAAAAAACTGTTAGGATGGATATAACTGTCACTAGCCAACGTATGTCCTTATTAAAATGAGTTTATATATTCTCTTCAAACTTATATGCTTGTAATAATAAAATTGACTTGGGGAGTATTGTTTGTGTATTGTTTGCTAATACTATATGAAAAGATATTTACTGTATGCATCACGATAGAGAATAATGTGCAGATTTTTCAATAGCTTAAAAGTTGAGTATATTTTCCTACTTTGTTTTATGTGCATTTTGAATCACATATGCACTGTATTCATAGTTGATTTTAACACAGTATCCAGATGTTCCTGACACATCTGTTTTCCTACCTTTCTATAAATGAATTTCAAAATGATACTAGTAACTCTAGGGACTGCATTAGTAACAATAAAAAGTACATATTTTTGTCTTGTCTACATGGGTTCATCTATGTAGAAGTAGATATTGAGTAGCTAGTCATTTTTTATGTGTCCTTGCAATGCAGTTATTTACATACTACTGATTTGCTATGCCTGGCCATCTGCTTGTGGATGGAATGCTGTGGTTACTTTTTTCTTTTCCCTTTGTTTACAAGGACATTCTAAATAACATCAATACCAAATATTCTGTGATCATTCATGATAATGACCTACAAACCTATTCTAAATGTTTCTAAATTATTGCATGCTACATTTTTAAATTTACACACCATTTGATTTTTAGATGGCTATGTAATATGGTTGAATTAAAATTTGATGTTTTCATAGATGCCATTTAGCACACATTATTACTTGATAACTGTAAAACATTATATCTATACCACCTGTTTTTTCACCAGTAAAGAATCAGTCTGGTAGTTAAAAGCTCAAGAATAGTCAGAGTGTTTTGTGTTAAAAATGATTGTTAAATTTATTACCTGTGAACTTGGATAAAATATAAATATCTCTATTCCTAGTTTATTAATATGTAAAGTGAGGATTGTTACAGTATTGATTCAAATATTTATAGTGTAAATTAAATTATATAACCAATTTAGAAAACTCAACATCAAGCATGTAACATACATTTTAAAGGATGATCATATGGATTAATATGACTAAATGAAAAGTGATTAGTATATATAAGTTTGAAGTAAATTTTGTGATTTCTTACTATATATTTCTACTAAATATTTGGCTGGTTTTAGTATTGGAGATAAAGTATTAAATAATACATTCCCACACTTTAATTCACTTGTGAAACATCACAAGGTTTTGATGGCAAAAGCTAAATTTTAAAATATTTAAAACTCTCCTAATAAAATTTCTAAAATATTCACATTTATACACAAAGTATTTTCTAGATCTTCTTTTAAAACAACTTCAGCAAGGTATAGTACACTTGATATATAAGAGTAATGCATACAGTTATTCCATTTGAGTATGTGTATACACATGTGGCACCATCAATGCAATCAAGGTAATAAACATTTCCATCATCTACTAACTCTTCCCTGTGCCCTTGTATGTCTTTGTTGTTTTATGTGTGATAAGAAACTAACATCTGTGGATGTTATTAGCAATAATAATTTTATAGTTATAAAATATAAGCAGTTAATCTTTTATTACTCATACATTTTACTAGCTCTTAAGTATATCTTAGGAAAATAATATTTGGTGTTGATACATATAAAATATTATAATTCCCCATTTGCATTTTCAAAAAGAACATGATTTTCAGGAAAAAATATTGAGTTTAAATGGGAAGACAATTTAAAAAAAATATCACAACTGTAGGATGATATGTATCAAGTGAAATTATACACATATTTCCCCACAATTACTGAGACAATATATGTGATAGTGAATTGTTTATTTTAAAGAGGAAATGCAAATTATTTCTATATTTAGTAAGAGAGGAAGGAATTCTGTATTAGAAGCAACTGAAAGTCTGTGATATGATCCCATTTATGTAGTGTTATTTAGTGTGTGGTTCTTTCTGAAGACAATTTTATGAATTTTTTTTTAATTTTTTTACCATAGTAGCCTTTTTTTTAGATTTATTTACTTATTTATACAAACACTGGGTACAGTCAGAAGTGCAGGAGGGCCTCCCCGGTGGCGCAGCGGTTGAGCGCTGGGTTGCGAAGCTGCCCGCGGCCTCTGCGGCGACGGTTCGATCCCCGGCTGCTCCCCGGCCACCGGAGGAGTGTCCCACATGGTGCGCAGACCTCTCCTGCCGCCCGCTGCTCCCCTCAGCAGTGTACTTCGATCCTTCTGCCTGCTCTGCTCCCTGCTCTGGCTCTGGTGAATTCTCTCACCCTCCCACGCTTCTGACTGTACCCAGTGCATGTATAAACAAAAACAAACAAATAAAGAAAGAAAGAAAGAAAACATGCCTCTATATAAAAAAAAAAAAAAAAAAAAAAAAAAGAAGTGCAGGAGAATGAGTGAATTCACCAGAGCCATAGCGGGGAACAGAACAGGCAGACTAACGAAGAAACACACTGCTGAGGGGAGCAGCGGGTGCAACAGGAGAGGTCTGCACTCCATGTGGGACCCTTGCCAATGGCTGGGGGTTGAACTAGTGTTTCAGAGGCTGCGGGCAGCTTTGCAGCCCAGCGCTCAACCACTGTGCCACCGGGGATGCCTGATTTTTTATAAATTGTATGTGATTATTTCATGACAGCAAACTTAGTCTCAGGCAGATTCTTACAGAATGCAAAAAAGTTTTAACCAAGATATTTTATTAAAACCTTTGAGGATAACTAAATTCATTACCCCAAGTAGTGTGTACTGATCATTAGTAGTGGTCGAAATATTAGTGCTGTAACTCTGCAGATTAATTTCACTTTCTTCAGTGATTTTGTGCTGTACATTAACATTAAACACAAACAATTAAATATTTTATCTTATATAAACAAAATTACAACTTCTCTAAAATGTCAGAAATTTACTGGGATAGCAGTTACCTGAAAATATAATTGTGCAAACTTCGAATGACAATTCTACAATCCAAATACTATCTTCTGTTCATTATAATAAGCAAAGAGAAACCCAATCTTATTAATCAATTAGTTGCCATGTCAATTTATTTGTGCATAAGCAAATTAGGCAATACAAAATTAATATTAGATATTTCATTATATTTCACATAAAATTATAAGTACATTATGATAGTCACTGTTTCCCTATTTTAATACTCCCTAAGATTAATTTATATGAAAATATTCAAATATATTTTAAAAAATTTATACATGAGTGATTTTAGTCTTTTATTTTTTTAATTTTTTAAAAAGATTTATTTATTTATACAAGCACTGGGTACAGTCAGAAGCGCGGGAGGGTGAGAGAATTCACCAGAGCCAGAGCGGAGAGCAGAACAGGCAGAGTGACAAAGTACACTGCTAAGGGGAGCAGCGGGTGGCAGGAGAGGTCTGCACACCATGTGGGACCCTTGCCCAGCAGCCAGGGATCAAACCGACACTGCAGAGGTTGCAGGCAGCTTCCCAACCCAGCGCTCAACCGCTGCGCCACCGGGGAGGCCCTAGTCTTTTATTTTTATTACTTTTCTCTAAATGTATCTCTAAAAGAAGTTTTAGATATTCTCTTGCTCTGATTATAAATCTCTTTATTTATAATGAACATAGGTTAATTTATACTAATAAAGTAAATGAAAAACAATATGTCTCTAAGATTTTCACATCAAATAAGTTGTTATGAACTGCTGTTTAATAAAAAAGCATAACTGCATTTATATGTTGGTGAGATATTTTCAACCTCAAACTTCATTTAGATATATTCACTTTTTCCTGAAAAATTCTTCACAATCCTGATCCTGATATATTTTTATGTTAATATTTATAATATACCTAGCAGTTAACTAAGACAAGAATAAAATTTTGCTGCCATGTAATTACCATTTGTCTTTGAATATTTGGCACTGTTGTGCTATAATCATTTTAATTGCGTTTTCACATAAATTTTATACAGTTGCTTTATATAGTTACTTTTTTTTTAAAGCATTCCCATTTTTTTTTAAGATTTATTTATTCATTTATATAAGCACTGGGTAGAGTCAGAAGCACAGGAGAGTGAGAGAATTCACCAGAGCCAGAGCAGGGAGCAGAACAGGCAGAAGGACCAAAGTACACTGCTGAGGGGAGCAGTGGGCGACAGGAGAGGTCTGCACACCATGTGGGACCCTCGCCCTGTGGCCGGGGATCGAACCAGCGCTGCAGAGGCTGCGGGCAGCTTCACAACCCAGCGCTCAACCACTGCACCACCGGGGAGGCCCTAAATAATTGCTTTTACATAAAAAAAAAAAAAAAAACTTATTTGCAAATGTCTCCACCTATAAATCATCACTGCTGCCTCTTTGTTTTTATTTACTCCTCACAAAGTGGTACCTTTTATGACAACCATGGAAACAATATAAAAACAAACCATATAGGCAAAGAAAAGCAACTTACCAAAAAACTGATTTCAAAGATTTGGAGTAAAAGTGAGAGAAAATGTGTATCAATGACTTGAGAGACAATATTGCCAATTTTCTCTTGAAGATTGTTATTCACTCTTATCAGAAATCCCTATCTTGATTGTTAAATGTAGATTTCAGGTTCTAACTCAGATCTATTAAATCAGATTCTATAAGGATAGAGAAGGAGGCTATATCAACATTTCAACTAAAATCCCATTGATGTGTACAGAACATTTAATAACCCAATTTTGTAGACTTGGATCGGAACCTCATGCACCATATTATAAACATTCACTTATTTTAATAAAATATGTATTCAGCAAATACTTTCCTACTATTCTCCGTTAAACTCAGGAAGAGTGACAGGATCTTAAATTTGGAAATGAAAAAAGTAACTTTGGAAAATGCCCTTGAAGAGGTGAAAAGGTTGGCCCAGATACAATGTTATGTGCAGTGCTAGTGTGTGACTGTGCAAAGGAATACATTTCTCCAAATTGAGAAGGTAATTGAGTCTGAAGAATGAAGCAGGCATATCCATTAGTCACATTTAAAGTTTATTAAGGGTGACTTCGTAAGGGGTCTTTGGCACCAAAGCCAGTGATAGGATTCCAGTCCAGGGAGTATCCACACCATCACCCTGACAGGGTGGATGTACCTCTTGTACCTCTTATACCTTCTTATACCCTGCATACTAAGTGTGATTGCTCTTATGTAAGACAAATGATGCCAGATGCTTGGGGTGTAATGTCATACACATCTTTGCTCTACTAAGATTAATAGAGTTGTAGATGGATTATGAGTACAGATTAATACAAATGAAAGAACTGAGAATATTGACTATCCTCCCAGGATAGGAAAATTACTGGCCAAGGGCCTAAAATTGCATAGACACAAAATAGAGTCACTTTAATTTTCCTACAGGTAGGTAAGGTCACTAAAAAGGTAAACATTCAAACTTGAATGACTTGAATTAACAAAGGGTAGATTCTTAAATAATTTTGATCTTCTGTTTCACTCTGACTTAAATTTATAATATTTTGATAAGCAAGACCTCCTTTCACAGGATGCTAAACTATTTTGTTTTGTACAAAAATGGAAAATCATTTCAGAAATAAAAAGAGAACTGTCACTAGTGACCATATGTTTAAACTACTAGAAGTAATAAGTCATAGAAACCCATGTAGAGACGGGGGTTGAGAACATAGGTTTAATGTGAGACAGAGAGCTATAGAGGTTATTTGTATAAAGCAATGAACTGAAACCCATTAATCCATCTTCCATGTATGGAAATGCATCTTTGACTGGACAACCTGAAAAGAACTATGGATAAAATTGGAAATTGTTTCATTTTTCTATAGCCGTGTAACAATTTATCTCAAAACTCAGCTTAGAACAATAAGCATCTCACAATTTCTAAGGGTCATGGACTTACAAGTGGCTTGATCCTGGCCCTGGATTTTTATACCGTAGATTACACAAGGTTTAACAGAAAAAAAAAAAAAAAACTTACAGGTTACATATATAATATAAATATGCACTATTAATATTTCTAATATTCTACATTATAATTATTCAATGTATTTACTGAAAGAACAAGGTTATGCATTTGTGAAAATTATGAAAGCTAAGAAGTGCCATAATATGCCATCTACAAGCTTGAGAACAAGATAAATGAGTGATACAATTCAGTTTAAGTGTAAAGACCAAAGATGGAGGACCTAGTGGGAGGTATGGTTTGTAGTTTAAGTCTGATGTCAACTAAAAATAGGAGAAGCAGGAGCAGTGATGTCGGAGGCACAAAATTAGATGCATATATAGGCCCAAGAAGATTGAGCCCATTCACACTTCTAAAGCCTTTTCTATTTTATCTATAAATTCTTTTTTTTTTTTTTTCATATGCACTCACTGCATTGGAGGACAGATTTTCATCTTTACTGGGGGAGAAAGGAATCTGCTTTACTCAGTTTATCCAAATCAAATGCAAATCTTTTCCAGAAACATCCTCAATACACACACCAGGAAATAACATTTTATCACCTGAGTATTCCTTGATCCAATCAAGTTCCAATGAAGGAAGCCTTTCAATCATTTCTGTTTATTGATATATCTCAAGTGCCAATTATTTTTGGACATTTAATAAGTAGATAGTGTGGAATTGTTGAATAGATGTGAAACAATATTTCTATGATGTACAGTTTTGTGTGTTAGTTTTGCAATCACAGAGGAGAGTAAGATATGGATATAAAGAGAGAGATGAGAGAGTGTTAGGGTAGGTGTTAGTGGGGTAGAGAGATTGCAAAAAATAATCTCTAAACTATGAAAACCAAGATATTATGAGTCTAAGAAATAATCAAATGGAAGCTACTAAATATTGCTTAGGCATAACTCTGCTCTCCGTTAAACTAAAAACAAAATAGAAAGGAAACCAACATCATACCTCTTATTAATGGAATTTCATGAACACATTTCATCTCAATTTATATTTCATGGCATCCAGGTGCTAAGTGCAGTTTCAAGCATATTCTACCTTCCCATAAATTATACAGTAAATCATCACTTCGTAATGGGCACTTTATTTTTCATGCTGATTTCCTTAAGTGCTCCGCTCTGAGGTCTCTCAGTCATGGCCATATGCTTTTCTTTTCTTCTTGTATTTGAATATAGAGCCATACTGAAAGTTCCAATTTTTTTACACCTTTTTTATGAACCCTGGGCTATTCAAAATTGTTTTTTTCAGATCAAAAACAGAGTGAAAATCTTTCATACAAAACCAACATAGAACAAACTATTTTTTTTTTACCTTTGTATCACTCCTGCTAAGATTCATTTGAAAAAGATTTTCCTAAAAGAAGATGGAAACATGACAACTTTTGAATCAAAAATGCTTTGAAAAGTTGGAACACAGGTCAAGGAAATGTGTTTCAATTGCTAAGAACTTCGACACATTAAAATACGTGGTTGTTTTGTTTTTAACCTTGCATTTATTTGGTTTACTTTTTACTCTTGCTCTTTTCTTAGGATGTAGTTGAACTTGAACCAATATATATGGGATGGAGGTAAATTACTTCCACAAATATACATAGCATTTAAAATTCTACTTAATAAACAATTCTTCCCCCTCATCTTCCTCGGAAATATTCATCACAATTAGTTCATTTGCATTGTGACAAGCAAACCCAACAGCCCTCCTGAGCTGCTTTCTGGGCAAATGCTTCTGCATGCTGCTAATTCCATGTACTGTTCTTTGGCCTGTTCCCAGCTGTTTACTTTCCCTTGCTTCATATTTTTAGTTTTTATTTTTCAGAAATACTGGATATCATTTAGTTTTTAAGGGAAAATGTTTTCCACTTTAAAATTGTATTACTTATTATACCTGGCCATAATTCTCAGTTATCATGGGTTGGCATAACTACAATGTGGAAGATAAAATGGAGGCATTATTAAACCTGATTGTCTCTAATTTTCTACAAAATATGATTTATTACTATATAAGAATGGTCCATGGACCCAGAGAGGTTTTTTCTTAAGTCTTGAAATCTAATGCAATTTGCTTTGTTGGAAAACATGAATTGGTTTGGGACCGTGATCTCTCTTCTGCCCATTTTTACCTTTTGAAATAGCAATGCCTATAACTATTATTCTATGACTCACCAACCACTGTATTCTAGAAACAAATAACTTGTGTTCTAGTTTCACATGTCCACAGATAGGGAAGGATTATACCCTGGGATGCAACATACACAGTCTCACACATATCTGAAATGATTAGATCATAAGATTTGAGGTTTATAACTAATAATATTTTGATGAGTATATTCTTAATTATCAATTAAGGCATGTAAAAGTTGGAATGAAATAAATGTATTTTGCAAGTGCCATGGATGTATGTGAATCTTTGAGACCAGAGAGTAAACTGTGGTAAAATTAAAAATTGCATTATCAAATTCTAATACCCAGAATTTGTAAAGGTTAACTTATTTGGATGAAGGGTTTTTATAGATATAAAGATTTTGAGATGGAAAATTATCCTGGACTATCTCTGTGGACCCTAAATGTAATCATAAATGTCCTTATAAAAAAGAGACACAGGGAGATTATATAGAGACCTACAGAAGCAGCAATGTGCCAGAGAGGTAAATATTGTAATGATTTGGCTACAAGCCAAGAACACTGGCAGCAAGGAGTAGATTCTCCCTTAGAATCTTTGGAAGGTGTGTGACCCTGCCAACACCTTGACTTTGGCCCAGAGATACCTATCTTGGACATCTGGCTATCACAATTGTGAGAGGATAACTGTTCCCTGTCTTAAGTCAACAATGAAATGTATACACTAAGATGAAATGTCTCATCTGCAAGTTTTGCTCCTCCTCTTGCATGGTCACTGTGTTTGTTGGCATTGCAATTTCAGAAAGCAATGCAGATTCAGAAAAGGCCAGGATGATTGCAATTCTCTGCTTGCATCTAGTATGTTGATAGTCCTCTGGTAAAAACAGACACATAATTGACTGACCCACAGTCAGAAGGACAGGGTACAGCGACTTTGCATACCAAGGAATGTGAATTAAGGGCAAAATGAAGAGGCAGGGCCATTCTTGCCACCTGCTTTCTACAGATGTATTTCCTCTTACTTTGAGTATCATTTTGATACTATCTCTGACTAATCACTCATTTTCAGAATTTGGTTTTTCTTATTGCATAGGTATTATATTACACTACTGTGGCACAATTATATTTTCATTTTCAGAGTAATTACCCCCAAATTTTAATTTCACAATTTCTCATTGGAATTAAACTTACTGTGGGCAAACATACAATTTGTGTCACCTTTACATATCCAGTAACTAATACAGAATACTGACATATTTACATTAAGGTAACTGGATTAAAATGCACATCATTCTCCCATATATTATATATTAAACATTGTGCTAATGCACTAAAACTGGTATTAATATTTGTTTTATTATGAGATTTTTAAATACACAACCTGTTTATTTGCAAATAACCTGACCTTTTCTGATTCTGCAAATGCTTTTATTCTTATTTTTTATTCATATTTTAAGTAATATGAACAGTAATAAAAGTCAGACCAGATTCATTTAAAAAAATTAATATGGCAATACTAATTACCATTATAACCAAACTTACTGCAAAGTTATTAAAATTTTCTTTCTGGCTCCTATTTTCTAATCACATTTATTCACTTTTCTAAGAAGTTTTGAGACACACATTAAAAACACTACAAAGGTGATTTTGCCCACAGCTGCACATTTAAACATGTACTTATTGTAGAGCAAATGTTTAAATACCTAAAACTGCTGTGTTTAAGTTATTAATAAGTTGCAGCTTACTTTTTTCAACTCTTACAATAATTCTGGAATGCTGAGTAAAAAGTGAGCATCACTCTGCCATTTGTCTTTGTATAGAAAGCGGATAGACAAATTTAAGTATGAGTTGAATCTTAACTAGAAATAGAGGAAAAATAAAATTCTAAAAATATGTATCTCTCTCTCCCCTACTAGGTGTACACACAAATGCACACATACATACATACATACATATATACATACATATGCCACACACACACCCCTTGTTTATTTAACAATATTTCTTATGAGTATTACTGTTAATCATTTTTCTGAAGATGATATTCACAATGTTTCTTCTGAGTTCTAACAATAAAAATGTAACCAATTCAAGCAATATCATTTTCTTTATATTTGATGTTTGTTCCTAATTTAATCAATATTTATGAAAAAGAGAAGTATTAGCTAATATTGGCCAGAAAAATGTTTTAGACACATTCTCCATCAGATTCCCCCAAACAGCTGTGCCACTACACCTCCGTCCAAAACCACTTGTCAAGTTCTGGGCCTTCACAAAGTGCAGGGTGCCAATTCTGCCAGCCTGTGCCAAACTGTGGGGAAGTTGCCTGATGCCTTTACAGATCCAGTTGGAATTGTGTTTTAAAACTCCAAATTCAGTATATTTTTATATTAGGAATAAAAATAAACATGCCCCACCTCCTTTCCTCATAATAGAACATTTGAAGGAAGGTGAACTGCACATGCGGGAATAATAAAGTGGGTGTCCTTACTGAAATCATTTGCCATTTTGCCGCTTCCAAACCACAAAAATCTCATAATCTCTGAAAAAATTGGACCTCATCCATTCAAACATAATTATTTATCAAACTTTTTCTGGCAGAAGGCCACAGTACACAGTTTAATTTACACACATGCAAGCAATGCAAATATTTTGAGTTATTGGACAATTATTAGCTGAGAGGCGATAACTAAATTTTTTTCATACCGGTCAAGCTAATGACCTATAGAGACGCAGTATCAATTGGAGTAGCAGCAAATATCAGCATTACCTTGATAAATTAAAGCACATGGTATAATAGATATTTTATTTCCTAAATAAATGTAAGGATATCACAATGAAAATCGAAAGATCAAAAACAACAAAGAAATATGTAGATGCCTCATGAAATGTGCCTTATCTTGTAGTAATTATAAGAAAATCATATTTATGTTTGGCAACCATTTCAAAATAGTTTTCTAGAAAGATGAATAAACTATGAAAATAGAACAGACACTTATACTAAAGATTCATTATCTGAGACCTGATCTTATAAACTAGGAAAAAAGAATAAAATAGGAAATAATAATTGAAATGATACTTTAAAAATTTAAGAAGCTTACCATAAAAAGGAAAATGAAAATACAAAGATGATTCTCTAGTAAGCATGAAATATTTTAGAACTGAAAATCCACAAAATATTATAGTATTCACTTTGTAAAAAGTTAGCTCTTAGTACACTATCATAAGAAATAGATAATGCACCCACTCATCTGCCCTCAGGGAAGGCATAATTACTGAATTTTCTCCATTGTGAATTTTTCACAGCTGTTTTCAGGCAGATATTGTGGAATTATTTAAAAAAAATATTTCTGTACATGAAAATTGTAAATAACTGCCATTATCTCATTTGGTTAATGTAAATAAAGTGTTCGTTTATCTTATGATTCTGAGTAGATGTTGAATAAGTGGTAAAAGTTTATTATTTTCTAAAAATAAACAATGAGACTACATTAAACTAAAAAGCTTAGGCACAGTGAAAGAAACCACTGTCAAAATGGCTCAGTCAACTAAATGAAAGAATGCATTTGCAAATTACACATCTGAAAAGGGTTAATACACAAATTATATAAATAACACATACATAAAGTGAATGCTTTCTTTCACTAAATTGACTGCAGTAGGATATTAACTTTTGATGGTGAACACAGATCACTGATTTATAATCTAATCTAGGTACATTTAATTATCTCAAAATTCAAAGATAAGTTGGGAACATAGGAAATTTATGTATGCTAGATGAAAATTTAAAATTCAATTTATACATATATTGAGCTCATGTCCCTTTTGGTTTTCCTTTCACTTATATTTTACAATAATCACTGACATAATGGCTAATATTAAGTGAAATTGCATAATTTGGAATACATATGGACATTTATGTCAATATTTTTTATATCCAGATTTAGGTTTTCTTGTATAGTTTTTAGAAATTCAACTTAAAAATATACACTGAATGGTGATAATTATAGGATCCATAAATTGACATATACCTGTTCATATTAATTTATTTATAATGTAAATTATTTCATTAAACAAACATAAGCATGCAAAAATCTTGCAGCATCTCCTTTTGTAGAATCAAGACAAATTTAAGAACAAGTAATTCATATTTAATGCACATTTAGGCAATACATAAGATGATGGAAAATTAAATTACAAATTAAATAATATCTAAGCAGTTATTTTATTAATCTAGGGGCTTATTTTCTCAAATTATTTTTAAAATGAGAGGTCTTTCTAGAGCGATTTTTAAAAGCGAATGGATGAAGTCCATGCTGACTACATTGAACACATTCAGATTGCCAGTAGATTCTGCAAATATTAACTCTACTAAATTTGCAACCTATCAAAGACATTACTAAATTTAGGGCTGACTAGGGGCCTATAAAGTCATCATTTTGGAGTTTAGTAATATACTCAAAATTAAATGCTAACTAAGGAGAAAATTGCATGAGATAAATAAATTATAGGCAAAATAACAGAAGCATGTAGATAATCACTCTAAAATAATTGTATGATCTTTTGTCCCCAGAGACTCTTTACATTCTCAGCAGTCCTCAAGGAGAGATTCCTCCAAGTCTTACTCAACTTGAAATGCAGTCATACTATAATATGTGATAGCATCTTTCTATGAATGTTCTGAATTACAAGATTGAAAACAAACAGCAAATTGTTAATCCTTTCATATTTAGGAAGAAATAAAGAATTGTTTAAAAGCAGCTGGCAAGAAAAAAACTCAAGTCACCTACTGAGAAAGTTAACTGTCATGAGTATTCAATGTGTGACTGAACTAGGGAGGAGAAGCAGAAACAAAACTGGAGGGATTTGCTACTCACCAGAACATCTGTTGTCACACTAACAAATCAAAGTATTTGGGGACATGGGAGGGTTTAGTAGTTATTCAAATGAATTAATACTAAGTTAAAAAAATCACAAAATGATTATTGCTTGCAAAAGCTACAGAAATATTGGCAAAATTTATCTGATTTTCAAAGGGAGGTTTGAAGCATTTCTTAAAACTATAATCAATAAGAACACAGAAAAATATAGACAATAGAATTCCACTTAGAAAAAATAATATAATATTTAACAATCATACTTACTTAAAATATAGGATCTTAAGTATATTATCACCTATGTAATATTTATAAAATAAAATGATGCTTCTATGATAATGCCTTGCAATAATTAAACTCCCTTCTAAATAACAATTACATGATACAACCATACAAGCACATATTCAAATTTAGTGTTAGAAATAGAGGAAAATCCTAGGTGCATAGTTAATGATTATATAAACTAAGAGAAGTATTTAATTATATATTATTCAAACATAGTTTTCATAATGTACATATATTTTAGGGTACAGAAATTCATAAAACAAAAAAACAGCTATCCTGTCATGTCAAATCACAATATTTATTTATTTTTTAGTAGAGGCATGTTTTATTTATTTATTTATTTGTTTGTTTTGTTTATACATGCACTGGGTACAGTCAGAAGCACGGGAGGGTGAGAGAATTCACCAGAGCCAGAGCGGGGAGCAGAGCAGGCAGAAGGACCGAAGTACACTGCTGAGGGGAGCAGTGGGCGGCAGGAGAGGTCTGCGCGCCATGTGGGACCCTCCTCCGGTGGCCGGGGAGCAGCCGGGGATCGAACCGGCGCCGCAGAGGCCGCGGGCAGCTTTGCAACCCAGCGCTCAACCGCTGCGCCACCGGGGAGGCCCCACAATATTTATTTTTTAATGTTAGGTAGCCCTAACAGACAAAATCTAATAACACAAGCATCAACCAAAAATATATAATTTCATCACTGTTGATATTTGAGCAATATAAAATAGTTCCACAGTTTGTAGTGCATTAAATCGGCATGCAAATATTTAACATTAAAGTGTCTTTTTAATAATTGCTGTTGATTACTTAGTTGTACCTTTATATTAGAAAGCATTATTTCTAGCTTTCTCTCCGCCTAGGTATTTGGCACAATTACATTTCTCTGTTTCCTTGAAGTTTAGTTTAACTATATGACTTAACTTTTGCCACTGAAGCATGAGTCAAAATGAAAGGTGAATTAATTCATAGTGAAAACACATTAGATTTAGCAGGAGAGACTCCATTCTCTCATCTTTTGTCATGCTGATTGTGGAAATAAAGAATTCTAGGTCATAGAGACTCATCAATATGGATTGCTGAGGTGTCACAGTGAGAAGAGTAATCCAAGAGAGACATTCACAACTAACTTGAGTGAACCATAAATATTAATTATTAAACTACAAAGTCTTGGGGGATGTTTGTCTGCTCATAGTGTAACCTAACATATTCTGATGCACATATATTTTTTTCCTTTAATTCTGCAACAGGATGATGTAATTCCTGGTTTGCGATTCCTAGTTCACTATACTTATTATACTTCTCAGACTTAAAATCATCATATAGCTCTAGAGAAAAGTTGAAAAGAGCATCAGTTTAAAATCTATCAGAAATATTTAGCTATACTTAGTACTCTTGTAAATGCCATGTAAGTAACTGGTTTAATATTGCCATTTATTCATAATGATGTTGAGATTGACCCTTGTTCTTCAGGACTGTTTGTTTTAGAAACAAGGAAGACAAAGAAACAACTAAGTAAATTAATATGATATGATTATTTCTTTAATAGAAATACATACAATAAACTTGAAAACAGTCCAAAATTACATTCCTGCCTGAGAGAGTTAAGGAAAATTTGGGGAAGATATTTTGTTGTTGAACACAAAATCTGAGTATATTCTAGGCAGAGACTATGCAAAGTCCTGACAGTGCATGAGTTCAGAACAAGATTGTGATTAAATGTTTCTGATGCAATACAGAGGATGCGTGGGGATAGATAATGGTGGAGATGATAATACCATTTTACAACGAATCATACAGTCCATGTGAAGGGCTTTATGTATTTTTAAATGAGTAATTCTGGAAGAACTTGGGAGTTAAAATCTTTTAGAAAAAGAACAAACATTCTGGTTGTTAAGTTTAGCACTGGTTGAAATAAAGTGAAATAAAGGAGAAAGTTATGAACCAACAAAAAAGCAATTACAAAGTGATAGAGACTTAAAGGCATGAACAGAACAATATTTTAAATGGAAAATTTAAATCTGGATGATGAGATTTGGAGAATGAGGGACCTGGAGAAATCTGGTATGTCTATAAGGTTTCAAGTTTATGGAAAGCATTATGGAATTATTGACCTGGGTAAGGAATTAAAAAAAAAAAAAAGAAAAACTGGTTTGATGAGTTACAGGAGATAGGAATAAATTCAGCTTGGGAGACACTCAATTTCTATTTCATTTGGGTAAATATGTATAGCACGAGCTCAAAAAATAAAGTTTTAGATCTCTGCTTATTCCACATTGATAAAATTGTTGTGAATCACATTGGTGAAGGAAAATATGAAGATTTTAATGAGAAAAATATTTTCTAGTCTACTGAAGTTATATCAAGATTATTCTTAGGAATTAAAAAAATATAATGAGATTTTGGCCTTCAGTGGTGTTATCTGAATAAGTATGAATATTTCTGATTTTTTTTCTTTTTTTTTTTTTCCTGGCCTTTTATTTATTTATTTACTTATTTTGAGATTTATTTATTTATACAAGCACTGGGTGCAGTCAGAAGCGCCGGAAGGTGAGAGAATTCACCAGAGACAGAGCAGAGAGCAGAACAGGCAGACTGATGAAGTACACTGCTAAGGGGGAGCAGCGGGTAGCAGGAGAGGTCTGTCGCGCCATGTGGGACCCTCGTCCGGCTGCCAAGGATCCAACTGGCACTACAGAGGCTGCGGGCAGCTTTGCAACCCAGCGCTCAACAGCTGCGCCACTAGGGAGGCCCTCTGATAAATTTTAAACTAGTATTCTTTATTGTTCTTCTCTATAGAGGTAGAGTAATTTTACCAAGTGAAGTTCTTCAGTGGAGTGGACTAGGGAACACATTATCTAGCATGGAATTAAGAATTTAGTGGAGTTATCTAAATGTGTAAGAATTAGGAGAATTATGCCAGGAGTTGCTAGCATAAGAATTTAGTTTAAAGCAGCTCTCCTGCCTGCCAGGGAATCTGCAGTCTTTCTTTATACAAACCTCTTCCCTTTGCAAAGAGCAGCAACAGCTCTTTGCCCACCTGTGTCCATGCAGGTGTCTCTTTTTTTCTTTTCTCCTTTTCCTAGTTAACCTATCCTTTTAAAATATGTGTGTGTGGGGAATAACTTAGCTTAGAGTCAGTTTGTTTCTTAGTCATAAAACCTTTAACAATGAAAGTTAATTGCATGATTAGGCTTATGTAAGAAGTAGCTATATTCGGATATAGTGCTGACCACTGTGCCATTATTTTTATCATCTTTGCAAAATTAGGACACTCTGAAATGTACTTTCTGATTATCACTTGTTGAAAAGAAATTTTGAACCCTGGAATATTTGGCCTCACAAACAAGAGATACAATTGATTTGATTCCCTCCATGGTGATAAGATCAAAGATCATTTATTAATAGATAGATGCCTATAATCAATTTCTGAAACTTTACAAAATCTATGACATCTCAGTTAGCAGAGTATCAAGAATATTTGTGAGCAATAAAATCATAAATTCAATTAGGCACAAGTCTATTCACATTTTCAAATAATATATGAATATATCATAGGTCTGATTTTACTAAGTTTTGTCAATGCACTACTATTTTCCTTGAAAATATCTGTTTTCAAGTTTTACTGTTTAGATTTCTTGAAATTTTATTCTCACTCTAACTAAACTACTATCATGACTATCTGACTTCTGTGATGTCAATTCAATTCTAGAATATTTACTTAATCTTTCAAAATTGTCCTGCTTGCTTACTATGATTCTAGTCATGTATACTTATGAATACTGGATTTTGTTTTAGAACTTTCACTTACTATAATAATGTCAGGTCTCATTTTCATACCTGCAAATATTTTTTTTTCATCTTAGTTCACTATTTGGAAGCAAGCTCCTCTCTCCTGTCCCTATAGTCTTGACCCTATTCCCAAATCAGACCCCTGGATACATACACATTCTTGTTTTAGCCCATCTGCCAACTGCCATAAAACACTATGCATTACATTCAAGCAAAACTGGCATATGGTATCCTAATGTTTATTAATTCAAGAGGCTTATTCCAAGTGAGGAGATAAGCATTTTGTGAAAGATTAAGAATCTGTAGAAGACTAGACAAGTAACTGGGTTTATATATTTTTGTTTCTGAAAGTTTTACTGAAAGAACTCTATTCATGTTCAGAATAGCACCACAGATTCAAAAACTTTCAGCTAGCAAGTTTGTTTTGTAGATCAGGATAACTGTATCAGAGAGATTACAAAGATTAAAAATATGTTTGTGTTCTAAAGAAAGGACAACTAAAAACATGACTGGCATAATTTACTATGATGTAGAATGACACTTATTTATAAACATTCTCAGTCACAGCATGCCTACAATTTCCAGCTCTATACCTAAAACATACAAAGATAATTTGGATTCATTTTTATTGACTCCCTCCAATTTGGCTTTAAGCACTTGTAATTTACTCTCGACTGTATTTGTGTTTAAGCAGTTTATCATTTCCCTGACCTATGAGGAATTTATATTCCTCTGAAAAATATTTTGATAAGAAATAGACTCATCATTCTCCTGAAGTACGTAATCTCAATCTTAACACATTTGCTACACAAACAGCATGATGTTATAGGGACATATAATGATAATAACAAAATATTATCGAAATCTTATGTACTGTCATATTAATTGACAAATTGAAATAAATCTTCCACAGTGTTCATTTTATATCTAATTTTATACTTACAATCCATGAGTAAAAAATAACCCTGCTTTTTATGTGAATGCTATTTGATCTCCAATTTCAAATCATTAAAAAGAGCACAATAAATGCCCTGAGAATGTCAATACTACTATATTTTATAGTTTATTTGGAGGGAAGGAGCATCCAAAATATAGGTCACATGTCCGTGCTGGGTTCATATAATAGAGATTTTAAAGGCAGGCTATCTATGCCTTATGACCCAAAACACTTACTTTTGGTGGTTTGCAGTGCAGGATTCCACATGTGGAGGAGAAAGGAAAAAGAAATTTCAAATGTAAACTTAAGTCTCCTATTCTTTTCCTCTCCCAATCCATCTAGCATCTATTTGAAATGAAGATTATAACCAAGTTTCTGACCAACCAGAGCAAACAGAAAGATAATTCTTGCCACTTAGTCTTCAAAGATAAAATGTAAGAAGAAAGTAAGACAGGGAAGAAATGAAAAGAAGAAATATTATAAGGAAAACGAAAGGGAGGAAAGGAAACCCCCCACCCTCTCCGCCCAATGTAAAAATAGGTGAAATTTTTCCTAAATTTTTTGTTCAGCACTGCCAGTTACTTTGCCACATTGATATTTACAAGATTTTGTGATAAGACAGGGTTTTGTTACCAACAAACTAGGAGTTAGTAATGTAAATCTTGCAAATCTCTTTGAATTGCTCTAAAGAAGTAACTATGGGGGGCCTCCCCTGGTGGCGGAATGGTTGAACGCTGGGCTGCAGAGGCTGCCCTCAACCTCTGCAGCTCTGGTTCGTTCTCCAGCTGTCAGCGAGGGTCCCACAAAAAAAAAAAAAAAGTAACTATGGGACAAAATCTACCCAGGCTATCAGCGTCTCTAGGGTTAAAAAGATCTCTGTCTGCTCTAACTGTGAGTTTTATCTATCTATCTATCTATCTATCTATCTATCTATCTATCTATCTATCTATCTAAATATATAAGTTTTATATATATTCATATATATTATATAAATAATTCTATGAAGAGAACCAACTTAGTTAATCATTAAGAGGACAAGGAGATTTGGATTTCAACCTCATTTCTACTACCTGTTTTATTTTTTTCAACTTTCACATTATCACAATCTTCAATATACTCATAATTTAAAAAAGAGGATAATAGGGGACTCCTTGTTGGTACAATGGGGTAAGTCTCAGCACTATGAAGCTATCTCCAGCCACTGCAACATGAGCCCGATCCAGGCCAGGGAGATAAACCCACATGGTGCAGCAGACCTCTCCTGTCTCCACTGCTGCTCCCCTCAGCAGTGTATTTCAGTCAATCTGCCTGTTCTGTTTCCCACCCTGTCTCTGGTGAATCCTCTCACCCCCCAGGTCTGGCCTATACCCTAGCTCTTGTATGAATAAATAAATCTTAAAAAAAGGATAAATAATAAAAAGAAATAGTACATTATTATCCAAATTGTCCAAGGACTATCTTAATTTAAATACCACAGATAATTCTCCCTTATAACAGTGAGATGTATGTAGTATGCAATATTAACAACTATTTTGAATATTGATATTAATACATAACTAGTAGTTATGAGTAATTGATGAGATGTTATTACTGTACAGTGACTTTCATGTTGATCATCTAATAAATATTTTCCAAGCTACCTGAATATAGAAATCAAAGATTAATACTTTGTACTTTGCCATTCTTTTAATATGAATTAGTTTTAACTAAAAGAGAAAGCCTTATATTTTTTCCTATTCATACCAATTTCCTGATATGTTCTTTATTTTTTTAAAAAAACATAGATGTCACAAAAAGCTAACACTTGAGATATTTTCAGCTTATTCCACAATCTGTTTTTTTTTTCTTTTTTCTATTTCTTCCTGGATTTTTAGCAATGTATCTCTTATTTATTTTAATTATTTTTAATTTTTATAGTACCTTAAATGTAGGATAAACAAACTAGCAGTTTTAGATTAGGGGAGAAAAAATATAAAGTTGGTATCTTCAGAGTATCTTCCTACTCAATAATCTCTCTTTTATTAAGCTAAATGAACACAGAAGAAATCACATTTGTTTGTATTAGCATGACTATCAATACTATTAATAATTTTTAACTGTAAGAAATATAAAGATCATTAAATCATTTTAATCTAATGTATATGCTAAATTTACTAGATTTCAAAAGTTAAAGATATTTGTTACAGGTCATTCAGTTACTTATTGACAGAACTGCAATCAGAAATCAAACCTTAAATCTAATTTAATTAGAAGACAAATAATTAACACTAAAATTCAAATCTAAAAATGTTTATTGAACTACAACACATCAAGGATTTGTATGGAGTTTTACATCAAAAAGATTATTAATAATATTTTGGGCTTCTTTGATGTCCTGCAGAAAGTGGAGAGCTTACAGGTGAATATATAGTGACCTAACCTGTAGTGGTTCTGCAGGGTAGGTCTATGTGATCAAGGAAGTAAAATTAAAAAAAGGAAGTAAAATAAAAAAATGGACATAAATAATTAAATCTAATTTAAAAATACAATGTATTGTGTACTGTGAGAGGAACAACTTCCAAGCCAGTGACTGACACTCAAAAGGAACTGGAAGGTCATAACCAACTGGAAGTTCCTTTGTGGAGCTTTTCAGACTCTGTCCATGACTTCCTGAATGGAGGATGCTGGGAATTAGGGCAAGAAGAGAGCTGTAATGGTTGGGGCACAGTCAGGTTGGGCTATTTCTTGTCTGGTTTCTAATTTCACCTTAGTTTCTGCTGAGCTAACAGGCAGAACGGCATCTGTACACATGATGGCCAAAAAATTTTATCCTCCTTTACTTTTTCTCATTCCGCATGCAAATATATTCTTTAAAATCATGCATGAGGACTCAAAAACTGAATCATCCCCATTTTCTACCACCTACTTTTTCCCAGAACATACCCACCAGAACTCATGCACTGATTTAGCAGCAAAAAATAGGATGAGAAATAAAAAACAGGTTATGTTGTGAAAGGTTGAGAGACTACTTTTTTAAAATCTAAATGTTTATTTTCTTTTTTAAAAAAGATTTATTTGGGCCTCCCCGGTGGCGCAGCGGTTGAATGCTGCGTTACGAAGCTGCCCGCAGCATCTGCAGCGCCGGTTCCATCCCCAGCTGCTCCGGAGGAGGGTCCCACATGGCGCGCAGACCTCTCCTGCCGCCCGCTGCTCCCCTCAGCAGTGTACTTCGGTCCTTCTGCCTGCTCTGCTCCCTGCTCTGGCTCTGGTGAATTCTCTCACCCTCCCGCGCTTCTGACTGTACCCAGTGCTTGTATAAATAAATACATAAATAAAATATTTAACAAAACAAAACAAAACATAATCTTAAAAATATATATATTTATTTATACAAGAACAGGGGTACAGACCAGATGCGCGGGAGGGTGATAGGACAGAGCGCTGGACAGAACAAGCGGACTGACTGAAATACGCTGCTGAGGGGAAGAGAGAGCAAGGCAGGAGAGGTCTGCCACGCCATGTGGGACCCTCGCCCCTCTGGCCAGGATAGAACTGGCGCTGCGGAGGCTGCGGACAGCTTCACAGAGCGGCGCTCAACCTCCTATGCCACCAGGGGAGGCCGTAAATGTTTATTTTCTTAATTTAATAATAATAATTTCCACGGTGATATTTTAACTCATAGTAATATTCTATTTTATCTTAACCTTGCATTTTATATGAATATCTTTTAAAGTTGATTGTGTCATGCTAGGTGGTTCTGTACAACTAACTTAATGTAGGAATCATTAGCCATAAGCTTATTTAACAGATAAGTAATCAGCATAAACCATACATAAATTTGTTGCTTTGACAACTAGTTAATAGTGTGATAGGAGTTATTCAGCAGTGAACATGGCACAGTCAATTTCACTGAAACATTACAGATCTAAAAAAGTGTAAAACAAGTCAGTAGGCATTGTCCAGAGTGATAACAACCTGGGGAAAGTCATATATGGTGGTCCCATTGACTTATGCAGCAAATGGTGGGGGGGGGGGTTATCTGGCAATGACCTGAAGTAATTTACAAAAAAAACAAAAACAAAAGCAAAAACAAAAGCTGCACAGAAACTGAGTTCTTAAAAGGAGTTACCCAGGCAAGAAATTTGGAGGACAGTTAAGCCAGAAGAGAGAACATTAAGTTTAAGCCTTTAAAGTCTGGAAGGATGTCATTATCAAGGAAATGAAAAGCGGGCTCTGTGAGGACAAACTAAGTAGCATTTGTAAGAAAAGATGGTGACCGTGTAAACAGGGACTAAACAAATGACTTTGGAAATCATATAGTTTGAATTTTACTCATAGTTCACTGATTTATAGATCTCTTGATGCTTTAGAGAAAAGCAATAAATAATGTTAGTTGGCAATGACAGTTATGTTTCAGCTATCCTAAAGCAGCTCAAGAAGAAATTACACACCTAACATCCATGCTGTTTACAAAAAATATATAAAATAGATGTTATATTAATAAAGCATTAAATTGTATGCTTATTTTATATTTCTAAGCAATAAAACATAACTTACAGATTTTAGAAAGAGACATAAATAATCTATAGCAAATGAAGAAGTATATCATTCAGAGGTTATTTGAGACCTAAGTAAATCTTGTCTGGAAACAGGTTCAAGGAAAAGAAAAGCAGGTAAGGTCAAGTTTGGAGAGTATCCTGACATCTATGGTCAGCACTTTGAAGTCAAGGACATTAATTGGTAAGTTATTTACAGAGGCAGTATAGTGAAATAGAATACTGACTGTGTGGACTTAGGAGTCAACAGGCTTAGAACAAATACTGGCATTGCAAATGACTTCTTGTAAGACCTAGATTATTCAAACTCTAGGAGACTTTTCTGTAAAATTGAGATGCACATATTCCCTCATATGATTATTGTGAGAATTAAATTAACGAATATCTTTAAAGAAAGTGAATAGTAAGTGGAATACAGGGAGTAGCAGACTCAATGTATGTTTTAGTTATGGCTATTATTTCTGACTCTAGTATGGGATAGAGTAGATTAAGGGGAGTCATTTTGAAGTTATTTATCACATATCATCCCTAGCTAATAAATTGTGCTTAAATTCCAAGGTACATTTATATTAAATCCTTGTGGAATAAGCAATTAAGTATGTAAATAAGATCACCATATACTTTATTATTCACTCTGGAACAATATTTTAGTGAATATGAATCTTAATAATAATTAAGGATGGAGAGTGAAGACAGTAAGACTATCTTTAATAAATAGGGAATTTGTGACCTTAGAAGTAGGTCTGATGTTAATTTTTTTTGTAAGATTCAAAAAGTCCCTGATCATATCCTTTTAGCAAACATTTGCATGGAGTTTTCAGTATTAATAATAATGCTTGATAATATTTATAGTCCTTAGTGATTTACACATATGACATGTCTTATTCCCTACCACAACCTCATAAAACAGATGATACTCAAAATTAAATTGTTACACAGGTGAGGAAATTGATACATATTAAGTCTAAATAAAGTTATCTAAAATCAAATTTACTTAGGTAATTAATGTTAATGCCATCTATTTGGTGTCATGATATTCTTAAATTTATACTACAGACTCTTGAAGGAATTTATCAGAAGGTGACATGATCACACTTAGGTTTTAGTAAGTCAATCCAGTTCTAACATAAAGACAGCTTGAGAGGTAAATAACTTACGGAGGAGAGGAGTTACAAGACAAAGTAATTACAAACAGTCTAGAATGGATGAGTGAAGAAATAGTAAAGTCAAGTTAATATGGAATTAGTTATTGATTAGATATTCTTGTAAAGGAAGAGAGAAAACAGTGGGCGGGTCTCTTAAAATCCCTTATGAAAATGTGTAAAAAAATAATACCATCTACTCATTATTAGTTAATGGATGTTTTCTCAATTCCTCCCCAAATATATGAACTTTGATTTTGTAAGGTCTAGTCAGAGAAATAAATGTTCTTGCTTTTTAATTATTATAGAAATAAGGTATTTTGTAGTAATCAACTTTGAAGCTTCACATTACAAATTATGCTGTTGAAAAACTTGAATTTTAAATAATTATGTACCGATTGGTTTTCATTTGCTTGATTACATATTGTTCTCTTCATACATAAAGATATTTTAAAGATAAATTAAGAAACCTAATTCAAAATGTTTTTAACAATTATTTTCTCATTCCTTATATATTTATTTTTAATCAAGAATGAAAGATGTTCAGACATTTTTATGATTTCAATTTTTAGTAGCAACCACTGATAATTTCAAATTTAAACTCAATAATAAATCCTTAATGTTTTAAAAAAGATTTAAAACCATTATTTTGTGTTGAATGCTGTATTCATGTATTGAATTGCAATTTATGTATTGAATCTCTAACCACCTCTACCGGTGAACTTAATTGGAAATAGGGTTACTGTAGACATAATTAGCTAAGTTAGAATAAAGTCGTTAGGTAGGTCATTACCCTATATGACTGGTTCCCTGGTAAAAAAGAGGAAATTCTCTCTCTCTCCTCTTCCCCCTTCTCTCTCTCTCTCTCTTTCTCTCTCTCTCTCTCTCTCTCTCTCTCTCTCTCTTTCTCTCTCTCTGAAAATGAAGGCAGATAAAGGGCTTATACCTCTTTCTACTAGTCAGCAAGCCACCAGGCACTGTAGACAAGGAATAGACTTCTTCCTCACAGGTCTCAGACTCAATAAACCCTGATAACATTTGAATCTTAGACTAGGAGAGAAAGTATATATTTTTTTCAGAACTGTGAGAAAGTATATATTCTCATGTTTTCTACCTAGTGTATGTTACAAATAATGGCAGCCTGCCAAACTAGTTTACCTGTATATATTTACTTAATGCATTTATACAGTAATTTTCAAACCAATCAGTTTAAAAATATTATTTAGGATTTCGTCTACATTACACTTTGTGATATAGCTGCTATTACATGTTAGCTCAAGAAACATAATATTAATGTAAGCCTAAGTTTCATGCTGAATATTACAATGTTTTTCAAATGTTAGAAGTTAAATGTTGAAAGTTAAATACCTTGGGGCACTCTATTATTATTAAAGCAATTATAACTAGCTAGTCATGCGACCTTGAAGCAATAACTTAACCCTTCTGGGTCTCAATTTCCTTATACTATATAATGAAGTATTTGAATTAAATGATCTCTATGGATCTAACTATAAATTTGATGATTGATATGAAATTAAATGTATACAATAACCTATTCTGGATCTTCTTAATCTAAAATGCATAAGGATTCCAAGTAATTCTTGCCAGAGTACAGAATTTGACTCTCTAAAATTGTTTCCAGATTTTGGTGTTCCTCGATGTTTCTGAGGGTTCCTTGGCCCTTGAATATACAATTATCAAAGATTTCAAAGGCACATATTTAGCAGAAATAAAAGCAAAGTTCATTTAGAGAGAGAATGAAAATATACCTGTGGGGTCCCTAGTTGGTAGAGTCAGAGAACAACTGGGAGGAAAGACAGAATAGGAGACTTCTGGACTAAATGGGGTACAGGAAGATGCACCCTTTCCTGTGGTGTAGTGTGTAGGTGCTCCCAGGGGGTTGGTCTATCATTGCAGACATCAGTTCCTAATCCATTCCCCTTCCAGTGTTTACAGAGTGCAGCTTCTCCACCCAAGCAGCAGGTTGAGGTTTGTGGTCTGCCCTCTCCCTTTCAAAGCTTCTTGCTGTCTTCTGGCTTTATTGGTTCACCTATAGGTTTGGATGGTTCACTAACTTTTTCCCCTCTGGGTGTTTCTTGGCTCTCCTCTGGCTTTATTGACTCTGGCAAGTGTTTCCTGGGGTCTAGGGTATGTTAGTCAATATTTTTTTCTTTAGGAATTGTTGTGACTGCTCTAAAGGGTCTAACCAAACAAGTGGGGTCCTTATATTTTGCTTTTCTAACAAGCTCTCAGTGATATTCAAACAGCTGATTCTGTTCTATATTTGTGCAACAAAGGATTTTTAACTTCCCCATTGTTATCAGATGTTCATGAATATGTAAACACATAGGCATAAGTATGCAAGTACACTCATGTCTATGTGCATTTTTTTTTGTTTTTGTTATGTGTTAGAAATATAACAATTTAAACCAATTCAGATAATGTCAAATTGTAAACTTCTTAAACTCATCTTTGAAAAGTAGTTCCACAACTTGGAACAGAAATTAGATGTATCTAGGACATGGTATTGTTGCCAGAAAGCAAGTTTGCTTGGAAAAACATCAAGTGTTCTAAGTGACCAAAGAAGCCCACATAAATATATCTAGGTATTTTCGGTCTTTGCAAGCAAAAATGAGGGATCATGTTAAATATGAGTAAACCTCTCATAAAAAAATACATCTCTTAAATAAAAAGGCATCTCTTTATAGAAAGCTAATATGGTAAACCCAGAATCATCTATTGTCTTTGATGGCTACATATCCTTTTCCCTGCAGAAAGGAACAGACAAAAGATACAATTATTAGTTCAAAACTTATGAAACAACCAAGTGCCTAGAAGAAAACTATTCAGAAATGCCTGAATTCTCTCTGAGAGGCTACAGGACACTTCTAATTTTCAAGAACATAAAAAACACAAATCAGGCTAATATGTCATAAATGTATAATGGATCAGGCACTGCTGTAAATGCAAATACAAAGCAAAACTCATTTCTGGGAAGGACTCATTTTTCATAAACTTAAATACTTTAACAGTTTGATATATCAGAGCCTCACCATATAAAAGTAAAGACACATGAACAACATTTTCTAAATATTGGTAGCTTGGAATGAAATTAATTCATAAGATCAATGCATTCAAGAAACAATGCAAAAATAATTATCTGCATAACTTCTGTGCACAAAAGTCACTTGACTATAAAATGATTTATTAAAAATGTGATCTGGTTAGTCAGAAAAGGCTTATTTTAAAAGAGGGTGCTATTTTTTAATTGTCTTCTTCACATTCTTATAAAACCTCTTTGTGTCACTCTGAAGCAATTCACTGTAGCACTGAAAAGTAAGAAAAATTCTAGATTACAATATTATTTCACCACCATTAAACATGTATCAAAAACACTGTTAATTGTCAAACTGGTGAAATGTCTAATTGGTGAACCACAGATTTCAATCACTTGCTTTAATGCACAAAACCCCTTTTTTGGGCAGTACTATAACTGTGAACCCTGCTGTACTGGGAGACTTAGGCAGAGATATTTTTTATTCAGATGATTCTGCCATTTTGTCTATGATTTATTAGTTCAAAAGTGGGATGCCATAAATTCAAGTGCAAGTATAGATTTATAGTCATTGCAGTAACATAATCTAAATAATTAAAATTAGAAGGATTAGGGAGTAACCAGTTTAAATTGCAATGGAAATTAGGAGAAGAGTTCATATGATATTATCTGAGCCAGCAAAGAATAAACTCAATTTGTGCAAAGATGATCATGGTGGTGGAAATAGATAAAAGACTCCCAATTTTTTTTGAAAAATAAAGGAAAAAAGAGTTTTTGTAAAAAGGAATTGATAATGCATAAAAAAGGATCAAGATCTTGAATGTTTAGAATGAAGAATGCAGAGAGAGAATTCAGAGGCAGGTGAGTCATTTTGTGATTGTGATCATGATAGCCATAGAAAGGGGAGGTTCCAAGTTCCCTGCCACCACCAAAAGAAGGGAGGGGCTGAGAAGGGAGGGGGATCTAGAAAACAGGAATAAGAGGACTGGTCAAGGCATATGGGGAAGAGAGGCATGTGAAAAAGAAGCCGTGCTTGCTTCTCAGCCTTGGACTGGCACCAGGGACTAGGGGAACATGGAAAAGTCACTGAAGAGAGACATGGGTGAAAGTCCCATGCGGAAGCTGATATTGACAGCCTTTATCTTGATTTATATTTTCATTTTGCTCTTTTCCTTCCAGACTTGCCTGGCCCCTTTTGCCTCTTTCTTGTGAATCCCCAACAGAAGTTAAAGTTTCAATCTTTTAATATTAATTCAATCTGCATTCTAATCATGAGTAAATTTAGATATCTCTCACTGGCGGCTACACATTTTAGATTATGACATTTCTACTTTCAACAATTCCATTAAAATCACCCATATATTTTTTCTTATGTCCATCATGGACTATATCAGAAAACATGTTCATTAATGCTTCTGAAAATTCCAAATTATCACTTTTTATCATTACTTTAACTTTATAATTTTTCATGTATATTCTGATACTCTAAAATGTAAGCTCATTGAAAGCAAAGAATATTTTTCATTATGTTGTGTCCAATTCTTAGCTCATACACATTTTATAAGTATCTTGTTCTTAGCCAACCAGCAAGTTAATGACTGTTGAAATGTTTAATTAAATGGACTGTGAAACTGATTAAAGTTATATACTTATCTAGATTCATATTTTGAATAAAATAGAAACACAATGTGAAATTGCTTAATGCGAAGAAGTTAGTGTTTGGAGAGCAGATATAAACATATTTTCTGTGAGGTTTTCATATCTAATAAAAACAGTCTGAGATATTTGGTAAAATAAAATTCTGCCTGGTTTACAATTAAGGAATTCTACTGTACAGAACTGCAATTGCCAACAACTAAATAATTTTTAAATGACAACTATTTTCACTTTAAAATGATTCTTTAAATGTCTTGAAACCTCTTCACCATTAGAGAAAAGTCTAACAATTAAGCTTGATGTGTAAATATTATATACATATTTTACTATATATATTACATATCAAATGCATGTAGATATATGTGTTTATATAGGTGAAATAATGCTCAATCCCAAAGATGCACACACCTTAGTCCCTGAAACAAATCATGAAAAGGATTCTTGGGATATAATTAAATTTTCTAATCCATTGACCTTTAAATAGATTATTTTGGATTATACCTATGACCCTTATGTGACCACAAAGGTTCATTTTTTTAAAGATTTATTTATATATTTTTATATAAAAGAGCTAGGGTACAGGCCAGAGGCACAGGAGGGTGAGAGGATTCACCAGAGACAGAGTGGGAGCAGATCAGGCAGACAACAGAAATACACTGCTGGGGAAGCAGCAGCCACGACAAGAGAGGTCTGCTGCACTAAGTGGGAATCTCCCTGGCCTGTCTGGAATCGAACCTGCACTGCAGAGGCTGCAGATTGCTATTCTCAACCTGCTGCACCACCAGGGAGGCCCACCACAAAGGTTCTTAAATGGTGGGAAAGAGGCAGCAGATTCAGTCAGAGATATGCAGCAGAAAAGGAGGCAGAGGAGAGATAAACATAAGGGAGGTAAGTGATCATCCAGGAAATGTGGGAAGACAGTGATCACCCAGGAAATGTGGGAAGTATCTACAAACTGAGAATGATCCCTAACCAATGTTCAGAAAGGGATAGGACCTCAGTCCTACTACTATATGGTACTGAAATCTATCAATAATCTATGGAAGGAGAGTCTTCCCCAGAAACACCAGAAGAACACAGCATGTGTAACTCTTGATGTTAGTCTTAGGAGTCTCTCAAATGAAAATCAGCTGAGCCATTTGGACTTTCAGAAAAATGAGAGCTCTAACTAAGTGTTGATTAAGCCACACAGTTTGTAGTACTTGTTATAATAGGAACAGAAAAAACTTTTAGATTTAGATCCAGATATTTCATGTAGCTTTAAAACAGAGTTATAGCATTCTAAATGTATTTTCTTTCATGGCTTTTAAGTTTCAGATATTGCTGATACCCGTGACCATCTCACCTTGAATAGTGTATGTGATTACGCATTTCAGCAAATGGTGCACATATTTTTCAAATGTGGAAAATATCAATCCAAAGAGAAGTATTACAAAGCCCTGACAGTTTTGAATAAAATAAACATAGATTATTTTAGAATTTTAATTGATATAGTATCTAATAATCCCATACTTTCTCTTGCTAGAAGGCAAAATTGAAAACCTGTACTGCTATAATATATACAGTGTTACAAACTAATGACAACTCAACTAAAAATTAAAAAAAATGACTAAAAATTAAAAATAACTAAAATATAACTAAAAAATAACTAAAAATTAAAAAAAAAAAAATGACAGGGCCTCCCTGGTGGCAGGAGGGGTTAAGCACAGCCCTGTGAAGTGATCTGCAGTCTCTACAGAAAGAGTTCGATCCCCCAGTCAGTGAGGAAGCAACCCACATGGCACAGCAGACCTCTCTTGACTCACCCACTGCTCCTATCAGCAATGTATTTCAGTAATTCTGCCTGTTCTGTTCCCCACTGTCTCTGATGAATCCTCTTAACCCCATACCTCTAACCTATACCCCAGTTCTTGTATACATAAATAAAAATCTTTTAAAAATAACAAATTGTGGGCTAAAATATTTTAATAAAACATAACAATATCCACCTATTTTTCTGAGATTGCTTTTTTCTTCTTTTTATCATATTTCTTCTTCATTGTTATCCCTCAGAATGTAGTCTGTTCTTATTTATCTTCCCTTCTTGGTTTTTCATTTTTTGTTCTTGTACTTCATGTGTTTAAAATTTTATATACAAATGTGTTTGGTTTTTTTCTAGGGTGATGGATAAAAATATAAAAAAAATAATAAACACCATGGGCCTTTTGAAAGGAATACTTTCATTGCATGTTAAGATGAGAAATGTTCAATGAATACTGACTTCTGCTGTTTCAGCATATTTTAACATCAAGTCATGAAGGACCAAATACTTCAGACTAAACTAAGTATAAAAGGAAAGAGAATTTTTTAAGGCACAGCTGTTGGAATAACTACTCTTTTCAGTATAAAAGATAGCAAATAGCAGCTAGTCAGTGGATTTTAGAAAACGAATATACCATTCAGAGAAATAAGATTTGCCAATGATGGTATTTTCAGGTCACAATTGCCAGTAAGCTTTCTTGATATTGGCATTCACCACTGGTTATACCACTGTTGTAAAAAATCTACCCAAATTTAAATTTAATGGATTACTCTTAGAACATAGTATATGATAAAAAAAAGAGAAATGGAGAGATTAGTTTTTATTAAAAGCATTTTTAGAAATCACAAATCTTAAACATACTAAATTGACTTATTCACATATAATTACTGTAAAAATAGTATAGTGAATGTGCTTTACTATTTTATAAGCATGCGAGTTCACTGAGCTGGAAGCAAATCAGACTATTAAGGTATGTATTTTATATTTCCCTGTATTTCATATATTTTACGTGTTTAAAAACCTTAAATATTTGAAATGACTTATTTAAGAAGTTTTTTTGGACATATACTTGTATTCATTGCCTTGTTAAACTGATTACTGCCTATCCAAGCATTTGCGTTGCCAATAGAAATCATTGGAAATTTACCTCTTCCAACTCTCCATTGACTTCAGATGTGTTTGTCACTCTAAAAAGCAGTATCCTTGTCATTGATTACTTAAGAATTAATATTTAGTAGATACAATCAATCATATTTGGGGGCCTCCCTGGTAATGCAAGGGATTAAGGCACAGCACTATGAAGTTATCCACAGCCACTGCAGCATGAGTTCAATCCCCAGCCTGGGAAGTGACCCACATGGTGCAGATCTCTCCTGACTCACCTGCTGCTCCCCTCAGCAGTGTATTTCAGTAGATCAGCCTGTTCTTGTCCCCAGTCTGTCTCTGCTGAATCCTCTCATCCCCTCACACCTCTGGCCTGTACCCCAGTTCTTGTATGCATAAGTAAATAAATCATTACCCAAAAAATCATATTTGGATACTTAATGTCTATAAACAAATAGTACTCCAGCCCTAGCTTCTTTTTTTATGCCTTTAAGTTTCTCTACTTACTCAATCACCCTCTGTGATGGAACACAGATTATGTGGAGAAAGATATCATAAGTAACAATCACAGAAATATAAAATGTCCTAAGAATTAAAACTGAGAATTTGACCTAGTCTTACGGGTCACAGATATTATCCATGAGAAATCAATGATTGGTTACAAAAATAGTAAAAGTTGATTAGGTAAAGAAAAGAATACTCAGTTTAGATGTTAGAAACATGAGATTTTATGGAGAGATGAATGATAATTTTCTGAGACCTGAAAGAACTGACATTTAGTTGAAGCACATTTAGTTGAAGTAGGGTGTGTACTCTGTAGGCTTTTATGAAAATTTCCAATTATTTCTGCTGCAAAAAACAAATGCAATCCTTTTAAGCATTTGAAGTAACAGGGACAACAAAATTAATTGTAGAATGGTGATACATTGTCTACTTGGGTAGACTCTTGAATTGGAGAACCAAAACTTCTTTAGTGTATGAGGTTGATCTCATTGATTCTCTCCTATGACTAGTGTACTGAGGTCAAAAGATTGTCATATCTATTTTAATACCTTCCTCTGTAACAAACTACCACAAAATTAGCTGCTTAAAACAGCATATATACATATATATATATATGTATATATATATTATTTTATAATTTCTGTGGGGTCAGAACTTCAGTCATGGTTTATCTGTTTTTAGCAGAGGGTCTCACAGGTATGAAATATAGACTTTAGCAAGATCTGGTTTTGCATCTGGGGGATTAACTATGAAAACATTTGTTTTGTCCTGCCTTGTGGCTGTTAGGCACAATTTAATTCATTGTGATTTTAAGACTCATGGCATTTTGCTTCTAACCAAGCTCAAAGGAGAGAGACGAAGAATAAAAAGAGTATGCTAGCAAGAAAGGCTATTATTGATTAAATTATGAAAGTCATGTTGCATTACTTTTGCTTATTATTGATTAGAAGTAAATATTAATTCTTCCCAACCTCAAGATTGAACACAAGATGGAAAAGACAGTGATTACAAAAGAGCATTAATGCCAAAAGTTAGGTATGACTGGCTTTCTCCCTTTTGGATGCTCTTTCACACTATCAGCAAAATTTGTGTCTGTATTTCCTACCCTTGCTGCATATTAGATCTACAAAGGTACTTTCACCGTCACTGTTTTTTTTTTTTTTTGATGTCATTTTACTGAATGCTTATAATATGAAATAATTCATGATTCATAGTGGTAACATAAGACTTAGAGTTTAATGTTTGGGTAAACAGAGGTTGAGACAGTGCAGACTTTTTTATTGAATTCCCTCATTAAGATATTAAACTTTCTTTTTGTAAATCAGATATTTAAATAATTTAATTAGTAAAACAAAGAAAAAAAAACTTTTCTTAAAGCAGAACAAAATAGTTTTGTTAACCAAAATATTTCCAATATTTTCCAGGTTGTAATCAGTGGTAAAAAGACATTTGACAAATGCTAACACACCTGCTTGCATAAATAAAACAGAACAAGTGGATGGATCATTCTGGTTAATATGCCTTTGAGTGGGAGAATATAATATCAATGCTCACACTGCTCAAAAGAGTGATCATTTCAGGCTCCCAGGCTAAAGGTCATGCCATTTGAAATGTGATACTCTTGAAAGATAATCAATGTTTTCTCTGGAACATGTGTTGCCCTAGGAAATTACTGAATGCATTTTCTTTTCAAAAATGAATGTACACATTACATCTCTTTTGTTCTTCCTAAACAACAGTTTAAAAAAAAAAAGATTTTTAGCATAAAGTTGGAAATATCTTACCTAATTTGAGGGTAGTACACAAGAACATTACTATTATGACCTGTTAATTTACCAAGTATTTTATATACTTCTGCTTTTATATATAATTATGTGATTAATATAATTCTTACATAATATATTATATATACTAATATATGATGTATATCACTATGTAATTATTATGTAATATATGTGTTATAAATTACCTTGGGAACAGTTTATGAAATCTGGTTCCTAGAGTCATTCAAATTGTATTAATTTGCAAACAGGAAAACAGACTTATAAGCTACAAAATAAAAATGTATATTTAATAACCACAGAAATTTTATGGACAAATACACTGACTATTCCAATTTATTTGTTTTCTCACATTACAAATATATCTCAAGTTGACCCAATAATTTTTATTTTTGAATTTTTATTTTTCTTTCTCATTCATAATCACATCAAGGTATGTGTGTGTGTGTGTGTGTGTGTGTGTGTGTGTATTCTCACATGTGTATGCATTTGGAGTTTCACTGTAACCTTCTTTATAGTGATAGAAAAAGTCAAAAGGCATAAGAGAAGTGTTAGTGAGATGATCTATAACCCACTTAGTGCTGCAGTTGGTCCCAAGGCCATAATTGACATTCATCATTGCCTTTCTAAACCTTCCCCAGCTAGTAATTCTGCTGGTCTAAGTAGATTGCTTGTTGGGGTGACCCAGACTCTCATCAATAAAGAATTAGGGACTCTGTATCCTAAGTTGAGTTCATAAGAAAAGAAGTTAAGAATTTCAGGATCCAGCATTTTTATGAAGTAACAACACTTGTGAAAGAAGGAAGAGGTAAATAAGTTTAAAAAGTGGAAGAACACAATACAGGCCTGAAAAAGTCTTGGCCAGACCAAGAGTGAGTTCCAGAACAAATGTTACCAGTTGGAGTTATATTTTCTCAGTTAAAATGGTCAGACTTCTATATTTGTGTTTCATGAAGTAAATAGATGAAGAGTTCACCCAAAAGAGCCTTGTGAAAGGTGATTCTATGCAGTGAAGGCCAACACTAAAGAAACTGGCAGCTAAGAGTATTGCTCAATATACTTCTTGAAGCCATGCAGAACATACATCCTTAAAGGGAGAACTAAGTTCCACATTGCCTTACCTACCATATACTGCTTCCTGTACATTTATTAAGTCACAGCTTCTTTATAACCATTTAGAGTTACAATTAACCAAGAGAAATTCCAGTAAACTGCCTGTATGTAAAGCATATTTTTCCCTGCTTCCATTTTGCAGTTCTAACCCAACATCCTCATTATGGTCAGGATCAATAATCCATAAATCAATATAGAAACTCCCTGGCCTATATCCTGAATGTGAGGTCCATAATACAAAGGCAGAAGAATACAGTATTGATAGAAAAACAGTATTGATTGACACATCCTACTGAAATGATTATATAGAGAAAATCCAAATGACATTAGTATCTCAAACTCTCAAATATTATTCAGGCAGGTTGATACAGCTCTTTTCTCTGTGAAGTTTTTCTTATTTGGAGACAAAAGAAACATATGTAATGACTTTAGCAAAGTCTCTAGATTTAGATTACAGTCAGATTTTATCACACCTAAATTACTCTATTTCAAATTCAAATCTATGCAAATTAATCAAAAAAACTATAGATAGATGGATGAATGAATAGATGACAGATAGATGATCAATTGATATAGTTGATAAAGTGAGAGACAGAAGGTAGATAATCATCAATAAGTTTCCAGGAAATATAAACAGGGATAAATGTTGTTACTTTAGGTGAAAAAAAATGACTATTCTAAATATTTTGTTATGATTTAGCATAAATCTGGATGTTACCGGGTTAGCAGTTAACTTGTTCACATGTATGGAGAAGAACTACTTTCCCCCTTTATCTTCAGTGGATATTTCTGATGGGGACCTGCAAATAAGATTGACCAAAGACAGATTCAATATGTAACAAATGTATTAACACATGCTCATTAAGAAGAGAAACTTCAGTGACAAGTAACTCAAAAAGTGGATAGAACTTTACTTTAAAATGGAGCATAGAAAAAGTCAAATGGCATAAGAAGAGTGTTAGTGAGATGAGCTATAGCCCTCTTAATGCTGCAGTTGGTCCCAAGGCCATAATTGGCATCCCTCATTGGGTAGAGGCTTATTTGGACTTTGGTAGTGAGCAAGGTGGGGAAATATACAATTGTAGACCTTTAAAGCTATAATCCCTAAAACTAATAAAATTATTAAAACCAACTTTACCTCTACAAATAGAAGAAAAAAAAACTTAATTGAAAATACAAAGGAAACATATTTTGGGCTTTTAAGGGTAGCAAACTGTGGGGAGGTAACTATGGAGAAACAAATAGAAGAAAACAGCTAGTTAATAAGGTCTGTTTGTGTAGATTACTTTTTTCCAGTTTCATGTCATCTATGGTGATAAGGATTTTATCCCATCCTGGTATGATACATGTGGAGGTATACATTCACAAAGGGAATTTGTGGTCTGGGATAATTTATGATCTTCTAGTCTCTGCTTCATGTCTATAGTTATCAGCTCAAAAAAAATTGATGTAAAGTGACAAAATTGGGAGTGTCATGCTTTGAAATCCTTCACTTTTTTTTTTTTTAATGACAAAGTATCTTTCTATCGCTTGCTTGTTCATTGACTGAAACCAGAACTCAGTAGCAGCCTGTTCAAGTTGAGATTCCAGAAATCGTACAGGACATCCTACATAATTTGTGGATCACAGTGCAAAATTAAAATAGAAATAGAAAATACTCTTGTTCAAAAACTAAGAAAAATGATGTACTGAAGTTTCTTTATGAAGCTTTTCCCTTTTTCTGTGCATTCTGTCTTGACTTGCTGTGCTTTCTGATTTTCTATTTTACATTTAAAATTATTAGCATGGAATCTTTAGTTCATTGTATGGTGTGAAATGCTAGTTTAAAATGTAAATATAAAAGTATTTAATTCATGCAGAATCACTAGAATTTGTATTTCATAGCTCATCATACATCTGCATTTCATTTTCCCAGGGGAGTGAAAACCCTGTTCAAGACTAATTCAACTGCTTTTATTTAAATTCTTCATATTTGCACATTCTAGCAATACTTTCTATCTTTGGATTACTGATTAGTAGGAAAGAATGAATGTGCTTTGTTTATCTTTCATAGTGATATTTTCAGTGAAAGTTGTAGGCACACACAGTGAAACTCCAGAAATCAGAGTACGAAACTATTAAAGACCATGGTTTCTGTTTGTTTGTTTTCCTTCCCTTAAGACCAGGTATAAAGTTAAATTGGAAAAGGAAAATCTGTGGAACATGGTGAAGCTGGCCATATCCCACAGAGAAGGTTTTGATTTATCTAGTCATTTGGTAATACAAAATCAGCACAGCCCTGTTGGCTCTTCCAAATGTCTGAAACCTTTGTTGTGATTATGCATGCTTTCACCAGTGAAGGACAGACAGGTAGTTGATACAGTTATTAAATATTCAGTCCATGTAAAATTATTGGATTTTGACCTCATCCAAAATAACTGCACAAGTAAGCAAGCTAAAATTGAATCATGTTTGATAAGTGACACTTATCAAGTATGTATTTCATTAAGAGAATCTAAGCATTGTAGAGATGAGAAGGAAAAAAGAGAATTTGCAGTAGAATTACTCAACCTATCATATTATAGTAAATAATTTGTAGTCAAAATTTTAGTCAAAACTCTGCATAACACAGTCAACCAAATCAATATTACACACATATTAAAATCAACCCATCTTAGAAGCAGCTGAAGAAAATGGTGGTGTTACCTGACTATGCTCATTGACAGGCTATATGAAACTTGGACCCGATTGTCTTCTCAATGTTTTACTTCTGGCTACATGTTTCCCCTACTCTGAGAGGCATTTGACTCAAATGAGCTTCCTTCATCTCATTTAAATTTCTGTTGTGTTAAAGTGATACCTTTCACATTGATGCACTTGTCTACTGCATAACTGGTTAAACATTTTATCTATGTATCATTTTTTGTTTAAATCAAGATAGTCTAATATAAAGTGCTGAATAAATATTCATTTTAATTCTCATAAGTAAATAATGCATACTTATTAACAGAACAAAAGTGAATAATGGACTTTCTTATATTCACTTATTTTTATCTCTGTGAGTAAAAAACACACAGGAATGGAAAGACTACTTGAATCTCTTGTTGTTTGCATCATATATTTCCATTCAATTGAAAGCATCAACAGTAGTGATCAATTAATAAGTAGAAAATTATATCATTCATGTTTCCCAGATCACAGTTTCCAATGTGTAATCACATTTATATTTTCAACAATTTATAGGAAGCATGGTAAAATTTGTAATTTATAGACAATATTCAAAAAAGATTTTGAACACGGATGCTGACACATGTCAACATTTACTTCAAGAGGATAGTAAATATTTTATTCTCATTATATGTCTTTGCAAACAAGATACATATCCCTATTAACCTAAACATATTGGCCAGTTTCCAGGTTTAAATTTGGCAATCATATGATTAATTTCCTACTGTCCTCAGAATGAAATGAGTGTTCAAGTAAATCCAGTACTTTTTATCTCCATATACAGAGAAAATGTCAATACAAGAAAATCTGTAGTTAAAATATTGTAAATTTAGTATGTATGAAATCAAAGAAGGCAGAGCATGTTTTCTTAATTGACTTTCCCCAAAGTTTATTCCAATCATGATGTCTAAATTTCAATTACATTGTTTTATTTCCATATATGAATGTTCAATCTATGTAGATGAATTTGAATGTGTAACATTATTTTTAAATAGCTTGAAAAATATAATTCGAAGCATCTAATGTGCAACCAATTTGAATAATGCATGGCTTCACAGTGATTTTTCCCTGCAGAACTTAAAGTGAATACTGTTATATTTAATATGCTTAACTTATTTCATATAATTAACTAAAGAAATATTTTGTTACCTTAATACATTCCAAAATTAAATATCTTAAAAACAATGAAATCAGCCATATTCTATAACTGAAATTATCATGTTTGTTACCATATCTTTCTCAAAAATATATTAAAACACAAATTGACAACAAATAACATTATGCATATTGAAAGCCCAAACAACATACAAGCTCATTTTCATCTAAGACAAATCACTTGGAATGTGTTTTTGAGATTTTTATTACATATGGAATATTTCCTTTCCCTCTAAGCATCTTGTAAAATGCACAACTATATATCTGCTTCTTTAATTTTTAACACAAATATGAAGTCAACCACGGAAAAGTGATCATAATGATGTGGAAATCATTTACTACTTGTTCAGCAACCCTCAGTTTAAACACATTTTTTCCTTTCTCTAAGGAATACAACATTACATTCTCTAAATCCTTAACATGTATCAATCCTTCACTTTTTAACTTGTTGCCAATTACCAGCCCCACAGATACTATCTGAACGTGTGGCTAGTGCACAGATTAATAGCATTATCCAGCATTTTCCATTTCATCAGTGCTCAATCTAGATTCCAAAAACAGAAGCAGTCTTGAATTGAATTACTCATAAATTGCTTATTAAGGTGCTAACATTACATTCTTACTGCTTCTTGACATTCCATAGGCCTTAGAAGCTATCAGCCATGGCCTGATAGCTTTATGATTACACATGCTCTCCATTTCAGGTCTGTTGTGGAACAGTTTTCAGTGCTTCCGTTATAATTGGCTTTTGCTATTTAAATATGGTTGGCATCATATCCTCCCTATCTGCAGCTCCTTTTCTCGTCACTTTGGGTTTAGTTCTTGACCATTTATTCCTCATAAGGTAAAAGTTTTCAGTTTTAAAATCACCAAAATAAACACCTGACTTATCATTAAAATTGTGCATGTAATAAAACTTGCAAACAGTTGATATACTCTACTGTGTGGTCATGTTCAAATTTACACTTTGAAATATCAAGGGCAGGGTCTCCCTGGTGGCACAAGGGGTTGTCTCAGCACTAGGAAGCTATCAGCAGCCACTGAAGCACGAGTTCCATCCCCGACCAGGCAGCTAACCCACATGGTGCAGCAGACCTCTCCTGTCTCACCTGCTGCTCCCCTCAGCAGTGTATTTCTGTCAATCTGCCTGTTCTGCTCCCAACCCTGTCTCTGGTGAATCCTTTCACCACCACCCCCAACACACCTTTAGCCTACACCCCAGCTCTTGTATGCATATACAAATAAATCTAAAAATAATAAAAAATAATACCAATTAGATCTTATTTAAAAAATAAAATACCAAGGGCATTTCACAGTTATAATTCAAATCTGAAAGTATTTTTTAAAGATTTATTTATTTATTTATACAAGCACTGGGTACAGTCAGAAGCGCTGGAGGGTGAGAGAATTCACCAGAGCCAGAGCGGGGAACAGAACAGGCAGACTGACGAAATACACTGCCGAGGGGAGCAGCTGGAGGCAGGAGAGGTCTGCACGCCATGTGGGACCCTCCCCGGGGGCCAGGGATTGAACCAGCGCTGCAGAGGCTGCAGGCAGCTTCGCAGTCCAGCGCTCAACCGCTGCGCCACCAGGGGAGGCCCGAAATCTGAAAGTATTTAATGTATAAAACTTCTGTGAATTCCACGCTTCTTAAGCATAATACCTACAAGTATAACAGGAAAATTTAGTTATGTTAAACTATGAGTTTGCACTGATTAACATTTATATGCAACATGTTTAATTTTCAGTAGAAAAATGTAACTTCATAAAATAATTTCTTCATGATTATAAAATAGAAATAACCTCATCCCACAGTCAGATTTAGAGGATGTATTGGTATGACCATTTATTTCTCTATATTCTACAAATAAATAAAGCCATGAAAGCACAAGACAGGGACAGGGAAATCACAGTGTGGAGGTGACTATGCATGTCCTAGTGGTAGGTATGGTGTGGTGACATGCATCTGAGGGGGTATGAACCAATGTCTCTGAATCACATACAATGTTGTAAGTCAATGCCATCTCAATTTAAAAAAATGAAAAGTTGGAATAATGGTAGATTGCCACCATTATTAGGGTTTTAAGCTTAGAATAACAGTTTTTATTAGTTGATTCAAATATCAAAATAATAGCCTCTGTCTTCACAATAACATTTCTCAGAAAGGCATGGGATTCTTAATTTCTTTTAAATTCTTTTTTTTTTTTTTTTTTTTTTATTTATTTATTTATTTATTTATTTATTTGTTTGTTTTGTTTATACATGCACTGGGTACAGTCAGAAGCGCGGGAGGGTGAGAGAATTCACCAGAGCCAGAGCGGGGAGCAGAGCAGGCAGAAGGACCGAAGTACACTGCTGAGGGGAGCAGCGGGCGGCAGGAGAGGTCTGCGCGCCATGTGGGACCCTCCTCGGGTGGCCGGGGAGCAGCCGGGGATCAAACCGGCGCCGCAGAGGCCGCGGGCAGCTTCGCAACCCAACGCTCAACCGCTGCGCCACCAGGGAGGCCCAATTTCTTTTAAATTCTGACTGAACAATATAAAATATTTATCTTATATATATATCAAAACCATTTTCCATCTCACTTAGCCAATTTAATGGATAAAAATGGGTTGAAATGCAGAAAACTGTGTGGTATAGCAAAAAATGAAGAGATGTGTGAATATATATTTTTTTATTAGTGTAGAAGTTAAATTTTTTAAGTTCATAGCTTAGCTATTGTAAATAGTGCTGCTATAAACATAGGGGTGCAGGTCCCCTTTTGAATTAATGTTTCTGTGTCCTTTGGCTAAATATCTAGGAGTGGAATTGCTGGATCATATGGAAACTCTATCTTTAGCAGATTGAGGAATCTCCACACAGCTTTCCATAGTGGTTGTACCAGTTTGCACTCCCACCAGCAATGGAAACAACCCAAATGCCCAAAAAATAGATGACTGGATCAAGAAGATGTGGTACATATACACCATGGAATATTATTCAGCAATCAAAAAAAAAGATAAACTCATGTAATTTGCAACATGGATAGAGCTAGAAGGGATTATGCTCAGCAAAATAAGCCAGAAAGAAAAAAGAAAAAATACCAGATGGTCTTACTCATAGCAGGAATTTCAAAAACCTAAATGAGGGACCAGAAAAAAGACTAATTATAATAAATTAAAAATCAAAATCAACAAACAACTATAAACCAGAGAAACACTATGGGGTGGGGGGTAAGAGGGAATAAGATCAAAACAAGTGTGGGCTGGGCCTCCCTGGTGGAGCAAGGGGTTAAGCACCACACTATAAAGCAATCTGAAGCCTCTGCAGCAGGAGTTTGATCCCCGGCCAGCCAGGGAGCAACCCACATGGCGAAGCAGACCTCTTGCCTCGCTCGCTGCTCCCCTCAGCAGTGTGTTTCAGTCAGTCTGCCTATTCTGTTCCCCACTCTTGTCTCTGGTGAATCCTCTCAGCCCCCTGACCCTCATCTCTGGTTTATGCCCCATCTCTTGTCTGCATAAATAAATAAATCTTTAAAAAAAAAAAACAAGGGGGATGGGAATTTTATGGGGACTATAACCAAGATGAAAATGCACACATTGTGCAAAAATGAAAAATGATATAAAAATATATAAAATAAAAAACATTAAAAAATAAGTTCAAAAAATTAAGTCTCAACTCAATATATTTATATATTTTATGCAGCAAAACTTCCTTAATTCCAAAATATATTAATTGGTCATATATTTTAATACATTATTCTTACTGATGTATAATCTTCACCTCATCATTTGTTAAAATTTAATGGCATATGGGCCTCCCTGTTGGTGCAGCGGTTGAGCGCTGGGTTGCGAAGCTGCCCGCAGCCTCTGCAACGCCAGTTCGATCCCCAGCTGCTCCGGAGGAGGGTCCCACATGGCACGCAGACCTCTCCTGCTGCCTGCTGCTCCGCTCAGCAGTGTACTTCGGTCCTTCTGCCTGCTCTGCTCCCCGCTCTGGCTCTGGTGAATTCTCTCACCCTCCCGCGCTTCTGACTGTATCCAGTGCTTGTATAAATAAATAAATAAATCTTTAAAAAAATATATTAAAAAATAAAATTAATGGCATATAACCTTGCTTTGCCACTAGATGTTTCATTTATTTTGCTCATTTCATAATACTTCGGTAAACACATTTTGCTTTAATCAAGAATTTGGTTTAAGTATCCCCACAAAGAATTTTGGGAGATTTGAAAATGAATCAGGTACACGTGTTCCCTAAGTTACCCTACATCTTATTTGATACAGCAATCCATTGTATTTGTCAAAATGTGCTTTATCTCTTATATTCTGGTACTCCTCTCTGTGTCATTGGAATCATTCCATGTTCAGTTACTTCACACCAGGAAGTTTTTATTTATAATTTTTTCAATGTTTTCTTCAAGATTGAACAGCAATGTTACTATTTTTTCTAAGCTAATGACATCTATTATGAAAAGCAGTATAGAGATGTCTTAAAACATTAAATATTTATCTGCCACTCGACCCAGTAATTCCACTCCCAGGCATCTCCCCCAAAAATTCAAAAACATGAATTTCAAAAAAAAACTTGCACCCCTACATTTATTGAAGCTCTATTTACTATAGCACCTGAAAAAGATTAATACCAGATGGTGCCACTAATATGTGGAATATAAAGTAAGTAAGAGTCAGAAAAATGCAAGCTGAAAAACTAACTCTTGTTACCTGATTACAAAAGTGAAACACAAGGGAAAAGGTAAGAACAAAGCGGGGAGGAAGCACACTGGTTATGGTGGTGGAAAATGAGTAAGATGGTGCTGGGTGCACTATGGTGGTAATACCTGATGTGGGAATACAAGTATCACCTCAATTATAGATCAGCTAATTAATTACTTTAACTGAAAAAAGAAATTGCGTCCCTACATCTAAGTAGAAATGGTTATTTATGGCTAATATACCTCACTAATATCTATGTGGACCATGAACAGAAAGCAAAGAAAGCCGGGGTCCCTCACAATGAAAACAGGGAGCCGAGCAGAGAGCTCACCATGGAGGAAATATTCTCTCCATCTGAGAAAACACTTTTGCAAGCCCCTGCCATGTGAAATACTACATCTTCTCCAATTTCATTGAGTGGGATGTTCAGAGAAATTTGGTAGCACATTCACATGCATAATCCAGAAGTGCTACTACTACAGAAGTGGTTGGGAAGTGATATGGAAAATAGAAAACAGCACTTCCCCCTTTTTCACTCACACATGCATGCACATTGGCTTTAGGTATAAAACTGAGCAATGGCAAGCTTCTAACCCTCTAAGAAACTGAAATAATTTGTAATGCAAATTCTAATACTAATTTTAACCTCCCTCACACATGTTCAAGATCCTTTGTAATCATGTTTTAGCTATTTGAGAGAGTAGTGTTCTGCATTCAGGCAAAAGTTTGAATTACTGTAATTTGGCAACTTCAAATTAGTATAAATCTATATCTATATAGATATATATACTGTATTGAGAAATATATGCATGTATATGTGTGTGTATATGTATACACACATGCATACACGCATATATATGTATATAGTATTATTTATACCAACCCATTCGTAGAAATAGGAAACCACCTCAAAATGGTTGTAATATCACAAGGTAGCCAGGACTAGGTCACAGCTGTCCAACCTGGACAATATCTCCAGATGCGCCTCTGTTGCTTGCCAGTAGATGATCAAGGAAAAGAGCCAACAGAGGTGACACCAAGGAGTTAACAACGGACCCTGATGCTTTGAATAGAACATACATTCAGACGTTGGCATCTGGTTCTCACTTTTGCCAAATGTGCCTTGTTTGTATCCACAGCTGTTAAATGTGTTTATTGAAAAGGGATAGACCAGGGAGAAGAAAGAGATTGGCGCGAGATATGCCAGCTTCTGTGGAAGTCAGTGTCAAGCCAACATGCAATTTACTCACACATAATTATTTGCTTTAGAAATCTGGTGTCATTTATTAGAATAACTGGTATGTGGTGAGCATGAACCTCATGTTATAACAATCATCTTTATACTTCATTGTAAATTAAGAATTTATAATTGTGCTAAACTAATTCACACCTAAAAAGAAAATATATCCTCATTTACTTCAAAAAATATAAATGATTTAGATTGAATTATTAAAAGAAGGGATTCATATACTTTTCTAATTATATTTGTGATTTTTTGGCTTTTTCAAACATATTAGCAAATAAAGTACATTTCTGGTGGCATCCTATTAGCTATATGAAATTGTTATTCATTAAAATGTGGATGAATAACATATGTAATATTTAAACCTTTCAAAGTGTGCATTTTTATTCCTACTCTGTGCTTTATCTCCACAGAAGAAATATATCTGAAAATATTTTAAAAGTACTATAGAAATTCAATACAATTATGTATTAGAATAATTTGCATGATGCAAATCTACTAGATTCACAATTATTTTCATTGACATGAAAAAGTGGGGAATATAAGTTTGACAATGTACTCAAACAAATCATATTACTAGTCATTTTTATTAATATCAAATAAAATCACTGACACTCATTAAAGGACAACATAAAATTAATCAGTTGTATAGTTTGCATAATGTATATACAATAAAAATTGTAACATATATTTTATCCACTGGCAATTCAGTTTTTCTAGTGTTTTCAGACCAATGACTAATGACTAAATTTCAAGAGTAGTCCTTCTTACTCTCAAGTCCTATTTATTTTAAATCACCCACATCTTATACTATAAAGGTTTTACAATACCCTATACCCAGTACCAAAGTTCCCATAAAGGTCTTGCTAAAATCAAGGAATCACTGAATCAGATACATACTTTTATGAATCACTGTCCTTTTTAATTTTTATTTTTTAAATGACTTGTCCATTGGAATTGAGATTACTTTTTGTAACAGTTGAAAAAAGCAATTTTAGAGATTTAAACTAGTCTTACCACTTAAAAAATACTCCTAGAAATTCTAAAATTTCTCAGAATCATACTCCTCTTCCTAAACTTTGACTCTTATTCCAAAAGTTGTTTCAAAGGGACAAAAAGGAAAAGAGATTCACTTTGCTCACGATAAAGGGAAACTCCTGCTGCTCTCGTCATAAAAGAAGGAAAAAGTCTTGTCATAACTTTTTTCTTCTTTTATGATTAAAGTATCTCTTAAGATCTTAGGAAAGTTTCTCCTACTCTTGTGACAATAACAACTAATGACAGGGAATCTCATAAAAAAAGACATTTTTTTTTAGAAGAAACACATGTGAAAAGTCTAAACCAATATAATATTTTGATATGTTCTCAAAGAATGATCAGGTCCATGAACAAGTTTATTTTAGATAACTAGGCTGATGATATTGACCCATTATTTACAATCTAATTTATACTTTAATATACATTCAATTTTTAAAAAGAATGCATTTGTTATTTAAAAATAATAAAGCTCCAAGGAGACAAGAGAGCAGAAAACCTAGATGATTCTGGGTATGGTGGTGCCATCTGAGATTGAACACCAAAGATGTGATGCATAAAATAAATTACTGGACTTCAATGAAATTTAGAACTTCTCACCAAGATGATAATATCAAGAGGATTAGAAGACAAACCACAGATTTGGAGAAACTGTTTGTAAAAGACACATCTGTTGAAAGAATGTAATCAAAATGTACAAATAACTTTTATTCTTCTTGGAAGAAAATTTAAAGGCCATACAGAGAGGTAAAATCTTTTGAAGAATTTCATTATAAGTTCAATCAGAAAGTGGATGCACTAAAGAACTTCTAATGATACCAACAATGATAAAACAAACAAGCCAATTTAAAAATGAGACATATACCTTAACAGACCTCTCTACAAAGAATATACAGAGATGGCAAATAATCACATAAAAAGATGTTTCACATATATCATCAGAGAAATGACAATTAAAATAATAATGTGGGACCTCCCCAGTAGCACAGCGGGTTGAGCGCTCCACTGTGGCTCTGCCCACAGCCTCTGCAGTGTGGGTTCAATTCCCGGCCGGCCAGGGAGAAACCCACATGGTGTGGCAGACCTCTCCAGCCTCGCCCGCTGCTCCCCTCAGCAGTGTCTTTGGTCCATCTGCCTGTTCTGCTCCCCTCTCTCTCTGTGAATTCTCTCACCTCCCCCTGTGCCTCTGACCTGTACCCCAGATCTTGTATAAATAAATAAATCTAAAAAAAAAACAAACGCGATACCACTAACATCTATTAGGATGGCCAAAAATCTAAAACACTGAAAACACCAAATGTAGGTGTTCTCATACATTACTGGTAGGAGTACAAAATGATCCAGTTACAGTGGAAAAGAGTTTGGTGGTTTCTTACAAAACTAAGTATACACATATCATTCAATTCTGCGACCACACTCCCTGGTATTTACCCAAATTGGAGACAAAACATGTCCATACAAAATGTGTACAAAGTGGCTTGTAACATTTTCATAATTGCCAAAACTTGGAAGTACCTAAGTAATCCTCCAGTAGGTCATGAGTAAATAAACCGACAAACATCTTGACAGTGGAATAGTATTCAGTGTTAAAAAGCTATCAAGACATGCAAAGGCTTGAAGGAAACCACAATGTTTATTACACTACCAAAGAAGCCTTCTAAAGAGGCAATGCACTAAAGGATTCCAACTCTATGACTTTCTGCAAATGTCAAAACTTTAGAGAAAATAAAAAAGACCAGGGAGAAGGGGTAAAGAAGAATAAGCAGACTAGAGGAATTTTAGGACAGTGAAAATATTATGTGTCATATGTTATGATGGATTCATATCATTATACATTTGGTCAAAACCAATGAATGTAAAAAAAAATAAAATAAAAAGAATGAGCCCTAAGCACTTCAGATGATTATGACTTGCCATTCTGGTAAGTGAGGTTGATAGTGTGGGAGGCTATGCATATGTAGGCAGAGCGGGTAGTTGGGGAATTTCTGCACCTTCTACTCAATTTCAATTTGTACCTAAAACTGCTCTGAAAAAAAAAAATCTTTTTTTTAAAGAGGACAAAGTATTCGAGTTAGGATTTAATGCTTCTGTTAACTGCTGTTAAGGTCAATACACTGCCAGAATCAGACAGTAGATCATGTTCATTGCCTCCCATATACCTCTTTTTAAGTGCACCCTTTGTGTATATTCATGTGTGTTTTTGTCTACTTTATGACTGTTGACAATGGGGCATGTTAATTATTTCTAATGATTTTCTGGTGATCTATAAAAATAGCTTAAGACTTAGAATAAAGGCAAATGGTAATATCCAGACTCACACAGATATGAAGTGTACAACTATTCCTTAAAATAAAATTTGTATTATCCACTTAGATATTTCATCTATAGTTAAGACAACCTAAAGTAAACTGGTGTCACCTAAATGTGAAGTTTTACTGCTCATCTAACAGAATAGAGGAAATTTAGACTGGATTTCAGAACTCCAGTTCACACTTTGAGACTCTCTTTCTCACTCATATTTGCATGAGGGGTATCCTGGCTTCTTTCAAGATGGTAAAATGCTGTCAACACTTACAAGCATTATACTTTCTCTTTCACACCTAACGGGAAATGAATAATTGTTTTCCACAAGTAAGAACAAAAACCTAATTTTTGTTCTTTTTGGATCAGCCAGATTCAATCACTGTGACCAGTGTGGTGTCAGGCAATTATTGATTTAATTGGGTTAACCTGAATCTCTGTTCGCTCCAGATTTAACCATCATTATAATGGAGGTGTGATTATAATCACTGGCTTAACAAAAATATCAAGCAGTGTCAAAAATCAAGGTTGATTTTCTAAAATTCAATTGTTAAGAAAACAGATATTTATTAAATGACCATTTTCTCTTTATAACATTTTTCAAAACAATAAAACATTACTTATTGTTTAGAAACTGACTTATTGTGAGTTTTCAGATTTAACTTTGCGTCTATAAAACAGTTTTTACTATAATTTATTACAATCAACTTGAATTATGAAGTATGTATATTCATAAATTTGAGAGGTTTTGATGATAATTTATGTTGTAAAAATTTAGTGAAAAGTAATGAAATCTTGTTAAATTTTGGGTAAAAAACAGAATAAAGTATCTATTTAGATAGCACTAAATTTACAGTAGTTTTCTCACTATTCTCCTTCTAAGAGAAAAATCAGGTTATAAACACACACATACATTATACATATTAATTCTTACATGCAAGTAATAGATCACAGCAGTGAATTAATTTTTCAGTTATTTTCAATGTCAGTCTCTATTTTGCTATATATATTTGTTGAATTATGAATTTCAGAAGTATTAAATATTTTTAAACCCCTACCTCTGTTTGCTATGCAGTGCTGGCTGTTAAGAACATAAATCTGGTCATATAATTTTAAGAACATGGTTGGAGCTGACTGACTTGAAGCATATAAAGTCTTAACTGCCACAGATAATGTCAACCCAAATTATTATTTCCATTTCACCACAGATTATAGGACAGGAAGACATAAATGAAAATTAAAAAATAAATTCAGCACATATTTCAGAAAGTACCTTTTCATGTGGAGAATAATAAATGCTTAGAAGAGCCTGCAGGCAAAGTTGTTGAGGTAAAAAAGCAGGAATGTCATTCAAGAAACAATTAGATGCCATCCTTGGGGAAATGGAGTACTAAAAAGGCTATGCCTTGATGGACCAAATGACCTTTATTCTGTCTCCAAAAATCTCTCATGTTCTTATAATTCTAATCGAGAAATATTTCAGCAATTTGGCCTCCAGCAATGTCAATTCTTACTTGAATTATTCACCTCATCAGTTCACTGCTAAGGAAGAACCTTTCTCATTGTGCTACAGAGATTGCATATTTACAAGATGTAATTCCCAACATGGTTGTTCATAGACATTTTATTCACAGGGACACCTTAAGTCTGAGGCTATAGAGCTAGAATATAAAAGTTCCTTTCAAATTCACTGTGAGCAAAAACTGGCCCAGCCTGGTAAAGAAGGGCTTAATTGATTTCATTAGTTTTATGGAACTTGAGGATTATTTAAAATGCTTTCTTGGCAAAATACATGTCAAAATATGTGTGTTTCTTCATTATTTGGATTATCCATAGTTATTGACTTTATTTCAATAGAATATTTTGAAAATAAGAATAACAGAGAACTAAAAAGAGGCTAATTAGAGTTGACCTAAAAACTCCTGCATTCAACAACTGTATAATTCAGAAAGCTAGCGATTGATATGAAAGAAATGTGATAAAATTTACTTGGTGCAGTTGAGTAAAAGGGAAATCAGCCATCAAGAGTCTTCTGACATTCAATAGATCTAGCTGAACACAAAATTCTTGAGAAATATGGGAAATTATGAAAAATACATTCTATTTATTATGTTCTTAAAGTGAAATTCAGTGAAAGAAAAAGAACATGCTTCCATCTGTTATCAAACTGACTCCTAGAGTTCCCTCTGTGTATCACAAATTGGAACTCAGTGGAGATCTGAATGTAGAACACATATTTTCAAAAGCTAACAGGTCAAATAAACTAGACAGTTCAATGCAAAAGAAACTGGAGATTCTGAAAAAAGACAAAACAAAACTGTATTTAGCAGTTTAAAAAAATTATGAAGCATTGCCAAAGATGAAAGTCCCATCAATTACATTTCTAAACATATATGTTCCTTTTAGAGCAAATTAATTTCATAATAGATGAAATAGGGTAATAAGTAAATGATATTCTATAAGGTGCTATAAACAGCATTATACTAGTAAAGTAAATGGTAAAATTTATAAAACAGTATGGACTACAGAGTAACAGGTGAAAATATTATGCTAAATAATATTCTAAGGACTACATCTTATAATTTTTTAAATTATTCAACCGTAACTAAGATTAGTATTCAAACAGCACTTTTAATTGATGTAAAGTTTATCTCCCATGTAGAAAATAAAATTTTAACAATTTTAAATATAAAGGGAATTATCTTATGGCATAAAATCCAAACAAGGACAAAAACATTAAATCAAACATTTCTAGTAATCAGTCTAATCTATCTTAAAAGTATTTATGATTAAAAGGTAATGAGACCAATTTAGCACTACTGTTGTTTAAAATGAATATTGGGCCTCTCTGGTAGTGCAAATAGGGTTAAGCGTCAGCACTATGAAGCTATCCACAGCTACTGCTGCATAAGTTCAATCCCTGGCCTTGGAGGTGAACCACATGGCACAGCAGGCCTCTCTGGTCTGGAACGCCTGTTGCTCCCCTCAGCAGAGTATTTCAATCAGCCTGTTCTGCTCTCCACACTCTCTGGTGATCCTCTAACCCCCTGCACACCAATTCTTGTATGCATAAATAAATCTTTAAAAAATGAAAAATAAAATAATAAAATTAATATCAACAGTTGTTTACAGTGATACCTTTTGCCTAGCACAGATATGATTTGTTGTCACAGTTAATTTACCGGATAAAATTCCAGCCCCATCAATAGTCACTATTTCATTATGTTTTTGACCTTATTTAACCTCCTAATTTCATTTACTTTTACAGATATTGGATTTACTCTAAAAGCATCAAATTCCCTAAGTTAGTATTAAGGAAAATCTCATCTAGGTAAATCTTAAGTGATTTAAACCTACCTTAATACAATTTAGTAACAAAAATGAATATTAATATGATGGGAAACATCACTTTATTCTATTTTATGAATAATGTGTGAGTGATGTTAGGCTCAGAAATCTGAAATTTCAAGATATAAAAAAAATTTCCCCAAACATTTTTCTTACCTGCCAAGTCATGCAAGTTAATGAGTGAAATTTTAGACTGAACATTTATTTATAGAGCTAACAAAAATACTTGACATTCTGGAAAAGTGAATTGTAAGTTCTGTTTCTACTGAAGGAGTTTGAAGGCTAGGTCAAAAACTACCATACTCTTACAGATAAGAATTAGAAAAATTTTGAAAACAAAGTTTGCAAACAATAAGTCCTTATTGACAGCATCAGATAAATTACAAAGCCCTGAAGAATGACAGAGTCCACAACTGAGAGACGAAAAAAGAGAGAGGCTAGCACTTGGGATCACTTATTTTCTAGAACATTATATTTTAAATGTGGCCCATGGAATAGCTGATAGTCTTTTAACTGCTTGTTGTATTTAGTGACAGAGTAAAGAAATACTTTGCAAATGCTATTCATCTACATACATACACACACACATGCACACGCACACACATGAACTACATGTATACGAGACGACATTTTCAGTCTTCAAAAAATGCAAATTTATGCTATAATGAGAAGTCCTTAGTGACTGGTGGTGAAGATATAAATTGGTTGTACAGGATTTCATATATTCTTCTATATTACCTTATAGAAATGAATTTATGCAAAATTACAAGGTAACAACTCCACTCTTTGGTATATTCCTACCAGAAATGAATATACTTTTTCTAAGAGAGACTTACACAATAACATAACAACATTATTCACAATATCATAATTATGGAGTAATACCCATCAATAATAGAATATATTAATAGATGTTATATCATTATAATGGGATAATTCCCAGCATTGTAAAAAATAAATACACCTGAACAACTTGGATGGGTCTATAGAATGTTAAATTGGTGAATGTAAGTCACAACTGAATAATATTAATTGTCCATTTCATGTATATAAGCTAGATAACTTGTCAAACTACTCTATAGTTTAGATACCAATATAATGATTATTTATACTGAAGAGGGATGGGAGTGGTGATACTAGTGACACTAGTAATTTTTTATTCAATGCATAATATATCAAACTATGTTTTCAATGATATTTTATAATACACTTTACCTAAAGTCTTGAAAATATAGTCTAATTTTACTTCCCAAATTATCTTAAACATATTTCTACTAACTCTAAATTTATTCAGAATGCCAAATTGATTGCTTTGATTTTTCTTAATCTTCTCAAATTTTTCTATATTGTGGAGAACAAACAATTGTTTTTCAAAAGTTTTTTATAGGTGACACTATTTGAATATCTTAAATGTTAAATTATTATGTTTATTTGACAGTTTACATATTGTCACTTTTGTCCATTTTGCATTTATTTGAATAAAAAATCTAATATATTATTCTTAGAATTTTTATATTAAAAGTTCAAGCAGCTCAATAATAGACTATTATTTATTAAAAATGTTAGCTTATTAATATCAACATAGTGATTATTAATATATATTGCTATTTGCTAATTTTACTGAATAATTCAATTAAATAATTTAACAGTATCAACTAGTTTAATTAGCAATATTTTTTAAAACAATGAGTATCAATTATTAATAAGAAGTACAATACTTTTTTAAATGAGCAAACTAAACTTCAATGGAGAACTTTATATCTGTTTCTTTATATTTTCATAGTTCTTTGTAATAGATAAAATTTTTCTCTACTATCTTCTATCATTTCCATGATAATTCTATGAAATAGGCATGGTGAAAATCATCTTCATGTTATAGTTGGTAAAGTAAAACTCAGAAGTTTTTTATAGCTCCCTAAATCTCACATATCTTATTTATTGTGATGTTGGAACTACTTGCCAGTTCACTATTATTTCCAACAAACCACATTTCTTTAGACATTGTCACCTCATTGTCAGTTGAGGAATCACCTCAGTTAGGAAGAAAATGAAAGTATATTTTAGCTGCAAACCTTCACTTGTCAGATGGAGTGACAAAATATCATTGATAACCTTTTTTAAAGCAGCTAAAAGGAAAAAAAATATACTAGAATACCAAAGTATTAAACTGGAAAAAGGAAAATATAAGAATATTAAAATTGTGCCTCCCTGGTGGCGCAAGGGTTAAGACGCAGCCTGTGAAGCTGTTCTGCAGCAAGAGTTTGATCACTGGCTGGCCATGGAGCAACCTATGTGGTGCAGCAGACCTCTCCTGTCTCGCCTGCTGCTCCCCTCAGCAGTGTACTTTGGTCGATCTGCCAGTTCTGTTCCCCGCTCTATCTCTGGTGAATCTTCTCACCTCCCCCCAACCCCCGCACTTCTGGCCTGTACCCCAGGTCCTATATGCATAATAAATAAATCTTTAAAATAATTTTACAATCAAAAAATCAAAGATGGGTACTGTATTGTGCATCCTGTCAAGACTTACATGAATCATTTTATTCCCAAGAAATTAAAGAAAAGAAAGAGGAGAGAATGGAGAAATACTCCTATGCATCATTGATCATACCACCTGTGAAGTTGTTTTTTTTTTTTTTTTTTTCTGGAAGTATTTTTAATCAAGCAATCTAACATAGGTGTTGATTTAACTTGAAAAAAGGGACCTTGCTCAAGGTACTACCATTTTTATTTTATTATTTCAAATGTTTCTCACACACTTTATATTTTTCATAAAATAGCAGAACATATGCAATTCTTTTTTTTTTTTTTATTAAAGATTTATTTTTATTTATTTATACAAGCACTGGGTACAGTCAGAAGCGCGGGAGGGTGAGAGAATTCCCCAGAGCCAGAGCGGGGAGCAGAGCAGGCAGAAGGACGAAGCACACTGCCGAGGGGAGCAGTGGGCGGCAGGAGAGGTCTGCGCGCCATGTGGGACCCTCCTCCGGTGGCCGGGGAGCAGCCGGGGAACGAACCGGCGCTGCAGAGGCTGCGGGCAGCTTCGCAACCCAGCGCTCAACCGCTGCGCCACCGGGGAGGCCCCATATGCAATTCTTACTATCACATAAACTCCACTAAGTTTTTAGCACTAGTTTTAAAGTACTAGCTGTCTTGTGGAAGGCTTCCTCATTGTTACAATTTCTTGTAGCCATTTTCAGGGACCTTATGACCTCAGTGCCTGTTAGGCTCCTAACATGACTGAGCTATTGCCAGCTTTTTCTAAATTTCTGCTAACACATCCTGGTAAGCAGATATACTGAATGAGTTTCCTAAGACACTTTATGTTGAGACTTTAGAAATATGCCACTATATAAGTTTACTATCCTTTGATTTAATGTCTGGTAAAGTTAGATGAATCTTATTTTACATAGGAAATCAGATATAGATCTAGATTCACAGATGTCATGGCTCCCTGAATAAAGGATTCAATTGTATATTAACCGAAAATTATAAAAACAAAGCTTCAATTTATTTATTGCAATGACAGTGAAGCCTCTTTTCAAACTAACTGTGCTAATGAGACAATTTAAAAAAAAAAACAAATGTAGTTATACCATCCATAATTTTCAAAAAAGTAATCTTAAATATTGGAAAATATTTTATATATACATTTGATGTATTACAACATCTAATAATACTAGATTACAAAACTTTTTTTAATTTGGTTTGCTAATCATTATTACTTTTTTTCAAGTTAATTGAGATAAAATTGACAAATATTGTCTAAGTAAGGTGTGCAACAAAAGGATTTGATTTAGTATATATTTACAAAATGTTTACCACAATATATTTAGTTAGATCCATTACTTAATACAGTTACAATATTTTCCTTTCAGTGAAATCTGTTTAACTTTTTTAAACTTTTTAACTTTATTTTGCATAGATGAACTGGGTCAGAGGTGAAGGGGTTAAGAAGATTCACCAGAGACAGAGTTGGGGGTAGAATAGGCAGACTAATTGAAATCTACTGCTAAGAGGACCAGCAGGTAAGATAGGTCTGCTGAGCCCTATGTCGGTTTGCTGACTGGCCAGTAATGGCCTCACACCATGGAGGTGATAGCACTGAGACTTAACTCTTAGCCCACTAGGGAGACCCCACAATGAAAACTTTTAGGAACTACTTTCTTAGCAAATTGCAAATATGTAATGCAGTATAGTTAACTACAGCAGTTGTACTTTAGATTTACTCATGAAATTTGAAACAAAGTTGCCAAAGGAATAGATTTATCTGTCTTGATACTATTTTTGAGAAAACTGTAACAATAAAAACATTTTAGTATGTATGATACTTTATGAGGTAAAGATCAATTTTGAAGACAGAAAATACAAATAATTTTCTACAAATTAATAATAATTTCTTAGTCTCTATATCTAAAAACTTTCAGCATCATCCTAATATTTTTATTTTCTAAGAAATGAATTTAGTTTTTCAAAGTGATATGATTCAAATTATCCCCATGCTGCTGGTTCAAATGTGAATTTCCACTACTTATTCATTTAAAATATGTAATTTAAATAAGGCTTACATAGAATCATTTATTTATGGCTTTGTTGAAAGACTTCAAAGAAAATATAAACTTGATGGAATAAAAGCCTGTGTTTATAGCTCAGAATTAATATTACTAAAACTGCCATACCACCCAAAGCCATCTACAGAGACAACTCATTCCTTATTTTCACAGAAATATTAAAAAAAATCCAAAGATTTTTATGGAATCGCAAAACACCTTAAATAACCTAGGCAATCACATGTTTGAAGATGAAAGCCAGAGGCATCACCCTTCCTAATTCCAAACTGTACTCTAAAGCTAAAGCAATTGGCATTGGCATAAAAACAGACACATAGAACAATTCAATAGGAAAAAAAAAGCCCAGAATTAAACATGCTCATATAGAGTCAACTAAAAATTGACAAGATATCCAAAAATATGCATTGAGGCAAGGATAGTCTCTTCAATAAATGGTACCAAAAATACTGGATATCACAAACATGAAATTGGAACCCTATTTTTCTCAGCTGATATAAATTAGCTAGATGGATCAAAAACTTAAGCATAAAACTTTATATTACAAATCTTCCAGAAGAAAACATTGAGAAGAGCCACTCTATTGGTTGTGGCAATGTTTTTTGTTATTGTTTTTTTTTTTTCTTTATTGGCACCAAATGCACAAATAGGGAAAGCAAAAATAACTAAGTGGGTCTACATCAAACTTCAAACATTTCTGCATGGCAAAGGATACAATTTACCAAATAAAAGTCAATCAATGGAATGGGAGAAAATGTTTTCAAATCATATATCAGATAAGAGGACAAGAGATTAATATCCAAATATATAAAGAACTATACAACCAATAACAACACAAATAAAAATTCATTTAAAAATAAGCAGAAAAAAATAATAAAAATAAGCAGAGGGTCTCTCTGGTGGCACAAGTGTTTAAGACACAACCTATAAAGCTATCCATTGCCCCTGCAGCACAAGTTTGATACCAGGCCAGGGAGCTACCCACATGGCACAGCCAACCTCTCCTGACTAGCCTGCTGCTTCCCTCAGCAGTGTATTTCAGTGCATCTGCCTTTTCTGCTCTTCACTCTGCCTCTGGTGACTCCTCTCACCTCCCACACCTCTGGTCTGTACCCCAGTTCTTGAATGCATAAATAAATAAATATTTAAAAAATAAAAAAAAATAAAAATAAGCAGAGAAACTCTAATACTTGTTATGAATTTAAACCTGTACCTGGACTATTCAGAGCTATTTCTCTATAGAGTATTTTCCATTTCAAATGCATTGCTTGAATTAGGTTCATATCTAGAAAAAGGAGGATATTAATAACCATCCATACAAACAAAAAAAGGACATTAAGTTTTCCACTCTAGCTATATATTTGATCTTCTATGCACTTTTAATATTAAAGACTACACAAAAATTTGTTAATATTTTTAATTGAAATTATTTATAAGGAGAAGGCATTTACTGACACTGAAATTCACATTAAAAGGACTGATAATCTAACTAAGATGCAGTACAATTCATTGAATTTAGGAAACTCTCCTAATGCCTTTCTCAATGAACTGAAACCATTTTCATTTCAATATTTCTTCTACCTTTTCCCTTTCCATAAATTACCCTTTTCATTTTTCTTATAATTATGTGCAAAAGTAAATTTGTAAAATCATGTGATCTAAAACACTGTAGCTGACACACACACGTGTGTGTGTGTGTGTGTGTGTATATATATATATATATAGTCTCGACAAAGCCGTTTTTTACTGCTAGTTATATTCATTATAAAGCAAACTATTCAAATGCAGAAGTAGGAAAAATATATTCCCAACTAATATTATGGTATTTTTAAGGTAAGTTAACAGCACTTTTTAATTGGGAAAGTGAAAGAATCTTAAACATATTTAAATGATTTGCAAAGATTATTTTAGCTTAAAAGATAAGAATATGCAAAAATATGAACAGGCAGTTTTTCAATGAATAATAAACAGATATATGTTTGCAAATAAACAGGATCAACATGAGTGAGCCTAAAATGAATAGTTTCATATGCAAGAAGGATTTCCCAGGAGAAACTAAGATAACAATCCAATTAAGCTGTTACTGTATGTAAATGAGAAATTGCAATTTAAGTTACCATAATAAGGAAAAATTTCAAAACCAAAATAATGCATTTCTTGTTTTATTTCAAATAAGTCAAATGATAAGTTGTAAAAGGTATAGGTAAGCATCAGGTGATCAGGAACTGAAGGTAATCAGTTTGTAAAATACATTTAAAGATGGATGGTTTTTAAATGTTAGCTAAAACTGTATTATCATTTCACAATTAAAAATTCATTAGAACTTGTGAGTCCAGGATAACATTTTGTAAATAGAAGCAGCATGTGAGAAATTTGAATGAGTATAGGGTTTAATAGAATAATCAGTGTTCAAGTTACTACACCTCAAAATAACAATTTATAAATATTCATATTCTAATAGTCCTACCACTAACTAAATAACAAAATGGTAAATCTTGCTCCAAATGTTGTTAGCTTTGTCTCATTTATTTCAGTAATGTCCCATATTATTAGTTAAAACTAAATAGACCTATATGGAAGAAAATGTTCAGGTACAAATGCTATATTCACATTGATTATCCAAGTTCAAATTCAAGTTCTCACTCTTTTAAGGAGGTCTTTCTGTGTCTACTAATTACTTATGATCTTTTCTATGCTCTCAAACCACTCATATCTACAAATTATGGAAATTACATGTACAGTTAAGCAGTGTTTCATTCAAAGGCTAAATGATCTTTAAGAAAATATGACCTATTTTTACAACTCTTAGAAAACTGAACAGAAGAATTTTTGAACATATCTGTAAAATTTTGAATAAATTGGATGCTTGGACAAATAATCTCTATAAATAGAGTAACAGCCATGTTTTCTCTTTTTTGCCCTAATATCTTGAGATGAAGAACTGGACAAATTCTTGCCAATTAGAGACCTTACTCATCATTTGTTAGTTTGCACAGAATGCTCAAAATCATTTTAATTTGATCCTATATTTATTCCCAAGAATTTGCTTTAGAATCTAAATTGTTTTTCTGTTTTGAAAAATCAGATGATATGGCAACACTGGCCACGACAGTTTCACCTGAGTTCACGTTACCCCTTTTAGAGCAAGTGTTCACTTGTTAACCCAAAGTCTCGTTTCTCTACTGTATCCTACTCTCTTTGATCTCTACCTCTGTTTTTGTTTGTTTTTGTTTTTTATTAAGAAAATGATCTAAATAATAACCCCACAGTTAGGTTTTTTAGAAGCTCACAGATTTTTTTTTTTTTTTTTTTTGTGGGACCCTCGTCGAAGGCCTGGGAACCAACCACCGCTGCAGACAGCCTCACAGCCCAGCACTCAACCGCTTCGCCACCAGGGGAGGCCCACACAGTAGATTGTTTAAAATTTCAAAACGCTTAACTTAATTACCAGAGTGCTGAAGTAAAAGCCACAATGCCAACAATAAGCAAGTTACTCTGGTAACATTTCAGGCATGATTTTAGTGAAGTCACAGTGAAAAATAACCTATGAAGTTTTCATCTTTGTCTTAGAGGAGATGTGTTTACCAAACAAGATTTTTGCTAAACCATGTTACTTTTAAAAATGATTTTAAATAGCAAAAAGTACTAATCTGTTACCTATTCATCACAAACAACCTTCAGGTATAGGTTTTTACATGATGATTTTGGCAACTTTTTGAAGTTACCTGGAACTGTATTACAATTTGCATGTCCATTTATATATAAATACACATATAGATATATGTACATGTGTGTATATTTATTATGTGTATATATATGTATATACATGTTCTTTCTTGGGATGGCATATTTTTCTTCCTGTTCACTTGCTTTTATTTCTCCCAGGCATTATATATCATTACTGATAATCTGATATTAAAAAAATGGACAGGGCCTCCCCGGTGGCGTAGCGGTTGAGCGGTGGGTAGCAAGGCTGCCCGCAGTCTCTGCAGTGCCATTCAATCCTCGGCTGATCCCCGGCCACCGTAGGAGGGTCCCACATGGCGCGCAGACCTCTCCTGCCGCCCGCTGCTCCCCTCAGCAGTGTACCTCGGTCCTTCTGCCTGCTCTGCACCCTGCTCTGGCTCTGGTGAATTCTCTCACCCTCCCACGCTTCTGACTGTACCCAGTGCTTGTATAAACAAACAAACAAACAAATAAATCTTTTAAAAAAAGGACAGTATTCCCATTTTTCACTGATAATCAGGTAACAATGATACATACTTCAAAAAGTTTAATCACCAATAGTGCAGCATATGACTCTTGCTCTTTAGCAGTTGTGCTGAAAAAGTCTGCCAATCTCCACTAGCCACTAACAAACCAGGTTATTAAATCTTTGGAAATCTTGGGATTCTACCACTCTTTTTTTTTTTTTTTTTTTTAAAGATTTATTTATTTATTTATACAAGCACTGGGTACAGTCAGAAGCGCGGGAGGGTGAGAGAATTCACCAGAGCCAGAGCGGGGAGCAGAACAGGCAGAAGGACCGAAGTACACTGCTGAGGGGAGCAGCGGGCGGCAGGAGAGGTCTGAGCGCCATGTGGAACCCTCGCCAGTGGCCGGGGATTGAACCGGGCTGCAGAGTCTGCGGGCAGCTTCGCAGCCCAGCGCTCAACCGCTGCGCCACCAGGGGAGGCCCGGGATTCTACCACTCTTAAAGCTACTGGCGTTACAGTAATTAATATGCTGAGGGAAACAGACACAAAAATATCCCCCTCTTAGTTGAGTTTTACTCTATATGGGGGGGGGGCTTATGAGAAAAAAAAAGATACTGAAGTCTGATTAAAATTATTATAAATAAGTATGCTCACTGTTAAATTCTCAATAAAGGATAGTTTACTCATCCTAAAAACAAAACTCAAATTTAAAATAGCAGCACACAGATGATAATGATTCACTAACTGGTAATTATTTGAAACATGTCTGCTTTTGTATAAAGCATTTTGCTGTTATTAATAAGATCTAAACAGGCAAATTAAATATTTGAACAGTTTATTCCAGACTTCATACAGATTCTGTATTTCATCTATTAATTCACTCTTTCTATTTGAAGCATTAAGGACTTGAGAACCAAAACACTGCCTGTGGTTTTATTTTATTCCTAACACATCTCTCACTTGTGATTTTAAAGACTGCATCAAAGGGAAGCTCTTAAGGTGAATGTCCTCATTGTCATTCCAGAAAAATAATATGGTATTATCTCCTAGTGATGTGGTTCACATCTATAATAATGCTAAACCCAACTTATTCCTGTATTTTTTTTCTAAGTCTTAAATACTTAGCAGGGAGATAGAGTCGGAACTTCATATCTGATTGGCATATATTCTGTTTTGCTAAAGAAATGCAATTTAATTAACCATGGGCATTCTTCATTTAAGCTTTATGTTACATCCAGCTATCTTGCTGAAAATTTCTAAGTGTAATCATAATCACTTAGATAATTATTAATGGTTATTTCTTCAAAATAAAATAAGCTTATCTTTCATTTGAGTACTTATAAAATGACTAAGGATTTAGAAAATTCCCCTTAGAACATAAAAATTTCCCTTATTCAGAAAATATTAAGATTTATAGATAAATATCTTAGTAAGTTAATTATTAAATATAAAAATTAGCTAATAAATAACAACAAAGTCCATGTCATATTTTGATTTTCTAGTATCTTTAAAAAACCTTTAATGTAAGATTGTGTTCAAAAATAACTTGAAGGAAATAAAAATCTGAGTGATTTTTTCATGTCAAATAAGGATGATAAATATTTTTCACATATATTAGGTATAAGCATTCTTTTGGCAATAATAAGTATGAAAAAATAATGATTTCTCTCATGAAAATAAAAGATACATACCAAATTTGAGTTAGATACCTATGAGACACATGAAACAATATTATGCAATTTTGCCAAATGTACTGACATTAAGTAAAATTGCTTACTATCTCCCAAATTTAGTTTTGTTCAAAATCTAAAATTCTAAGAAATAATTCACTGAAAGGCATCATATAATAACATCTATGTTTCAACAGCATGCTACAGAAGAACATTTGGATTGTTGTAAATTACTTACAACTTTTGCTAGCTGATTTTGGTATTTGTCACTTAGAACATTTATGTTGACAGTGAATGTGCTTATGTGTAAATTTGCATAAATACTGCACAGGAACATATGCAAATAATAGAATTAATAACATTTATACTGACTTTCTAAGATTATGTCTAAATAGATTTCAATACACACAATAATAAAAATTGAGCTTCTGTAAGTTATAATTTAGATGTTATATCACATTATCTTAATATATCAAAACTGTAATTGCAAATAATTGGACTTCCAATACACAACTTAATGAAATTGCTAAGCCAAAAGGAAATTAGCATTGATTGCGGTTTAAGTAAACTGAACAATTTCTTAGTTCTGATTTATTGAGGTGGGAACTAGTCCTAAACCCATTAACACAAAGATTTAATTAAATGTTCTGAATTTTAACAACAAATGCAAGAAGAAGAAACATCCATAAAAATATCCATCCTTTTTACTTTGTTAATGAAAATCAATATGAAAATTGCAAGAGTAGCACTCTTAAATTAATGTCATGCAGCTAAGAAAACTAAACATAAGATTAGGTTTTGATAGACCATAAGGATTAAAAAGAAAAAGTACATTATTTATATATTGATATCTGTTTAGCTTTCATACCTGTAATTAATACTGAGAGGAGCAGCAAATAATTTCCTGGAAGAATGCTGTAAAGTGGGAATGCCATCTGCTTACTTCCTTAAATAACACTGTATCTTTAAATAATAACCAGTTATTGCAAAAAATATATAATATGCCAAATATTACCTAATATTCCTAGTAAAAAAGACTCTACTCAGGATGATAAAGAAAATGCATACAAATCTCCATATTTCCTTACCTTAAAACAACAGTTTGTTCAAATTGCTTTATGACCCTCCATTAATGGCATCCCAATAAAAGATGATTAGGCAAATAAAATACCTTCTGCTTTCATACTTTGAATCAATTCTATTTTATAACAAGTGTTAACATGACAAATCTAGTTCAGATTAATTAATTTTATAGACTAGGAATGTATTCATCCTGTCACTGTATTTCTTTAGATATAATGTGTAATGAATTAATCACTTGTTTAAACTTCACCATCTCCAACCTGAGTAAAACCACTGAGTAAAACCACTGTCACTGAGAGTAATCCTGACTGAATTTACAAGTGGCCAGTATTAGCCTTCTTAGCAACATAGATTTTGAATTATCCTGATTGATAAAATGAAAGTAAAACCAAGGAAAGGAATTAAAAAAATATATTCATGTAGTAAAAAAAATATATTCATGTACTTAAGACCAATCAGCTATGATTTCTGGCTAGAGTTTCAACTGATTTGATTCAATTCCATTTCATTTTTACCGGAATTAAGAATACTATCAACAATGCTTCTATTGATATTAATCCTACTCATGCCTATCTTTCTCTTCCTTTCAGACACATACTCTTCCTCCACCTGATGGTATTTCCAGCAACATGAAAACTGAAAAAAGACCCGTTCTAGTGTGAATTCTCAAGAAAGCATTTCTCCAATCAAATACTTTGGGCAGATAGTTTATTTGGGAGTTGAAACCAGGGGATTCAAGTGAGAATAGACAATTGAAAAGGTGAACAGATACTAGCCAATATAGAGTGTGCTAATAAAAAAGTATATCAACATGAGTAAATGGCCCTCAATCCTGCTGGAAAAACTCTGAATTACATATCTCAAAATAGTACCAAATAGGAAAAGACTGGTAGTTTTGTGAAACAACACCTGATTCTAGTTAGTCAAGGGGTATGAAATGCCTTGTGAGTGAAAACTAAGTAATATCCCAAAATTCTCAAGAAAAACTTTATGCCAAGCAACAGAGAAGCCAGGAGGAGAAGCAAGAGTACTTGCCATTGGAACTGTCAGCTCTCAGTAGCTACACTGTGAACTCACAGAAGCTTGACCAGATATATTTTAAACAAAAGTGTCTATATAGATGGCAATAACAAAAAATTGCAAGACACACTCAAAATATGCAGTATATTGCAACAACACTTATGAAAAAATATCACTGAAGTAATTAGAGAACAATAAAACATTATAATGCATTACATTGTTGGAATATGTAAAATTGTAAAAATATATTAAAATTGAACTAGAAGGAAAATGAGTTTAATCAAATATGTGTGTTAAGTGGCAGAAATAAAGACTGACAAAAATAATTTGTAGTCAAAGAACAGATTTTTTTTAAGAGAAAGGAAACAGCTCAGCATATGAAATGTATAAATATATGTTTTGCAATAAATACAAAGATAATCCTGGTTAGAGTTGTGATTTTAAGGTAGAACAATATACTAAAGAGATTCCAATAATAATAATTTACTTCAATTACTTCAAAAATATTTACAACATTTTCAATACCTAATAGACACTGTAGGCTTTATAGCAATGACTGAAACATTGAACATCCCTAGTCCTCATGCTATCTTCATTCTGGACATGTATACATGCATTTTTGTTTCCCTCTATCCTTTTAAGTTATATTCAGTATGGTACATTTCTCCTCTTTAGTTAGATAAAAATTCCTCAGGGGACTTTTGGTAGTCTTTGACATGAATGTTTACAAGACCATTTGGATTAAAAATATAGCTTCATTGGTGTATTCAAAATATTCACTGTATTCAGTGGCAAAACATATACTTACCCACAGAAATGATACTGAAGATCGCAGACTTACAGGAATGTACCATCTAGGGACAGGTGTTAGCATCTTGTTCCTTTCATAAACAAGGATTGTACAGATAAGAATCACAGTCATTGTCATTCCTCTCTCTTTCTCAAGTCAATGCTTTCCTCCTTTCCTTTGTTAACTAGAGCCTAGCAACCCCCAAGGTTCAGTATGGGAATTATTGGAGAAGTTAGAGGCTATCTGAGGAGCATGATTTCGCAATCTCAGCCCCACAACTGGGTACTTAATACTGCCTCCTAAAAAGACCATCTGAAAGGTGCATCACCAGGTCTACCACAGTTGACCCATTTTTTTGCTCAACTCATCTCCTCTAAGTATATTTGAGGGGTAGCTCCTACAGAATTCTGGTGTTCATTTCCCCTAAGGGGAAACTTAGGGAGGAATTCCATCCCAGAGTGTTACAGCTACAATTATTCATATCAGTGCCCCAAACCAAGTCAAAACAGTAATCACACATTGCCCTCTGAGATCAAGATGAATTAGTTAGAAGTGTTACTAGGACTTACTTTATAATGATATAATATGAGCAGCTATATAGTTGATAGTGATGCTATTTGTTAATAATCCATCAACTACATTTCCACCCTTCACATTCATTACATACAAATTTGAATCTAGTATTGTATTTTATTTGAAAATACTCATGAGTCTCACAAGAGCTTCTACATAAAGCAATGACTGTGGAACACTTACATTAAAAAAATGCAGTCTCGGGCCTCCCCTGGTGGTGCAGCGGTTGAGTGCTGGGTTGCGAGGCTGCCCGCAGCCTCTACAGCACCAGTTCAATCCCCGGCCACCGGCGAGGGTCCCACAAAAAAAAAAAAAAAAAAAAAAAAGTCTCATTGTAGTATATGCAATAATGCAAATTGCATATTTCTGAGGCTGCACTTTAGTCCTGGCATTGCATGACCTCAAATTTCACATTGAATAAAGTGGCTCAACAACTGTTACGGTACCTTAAAACAAATATGTTAGTACTCCCTGTAAAGATGAACACCATTTATCGCAGATGCCAAATCTTTATTACGTTTCTGGCTAATGGCAGAAAAACATGAAGAGTGAATCTAAATGTGCTCACACTGTGCTCAAATGTGCTCATAATGGAAAGAGTATTTAGAGCGAGTGTGTCAGCCCATTGTCCGCAGCACTTGGGAGTCAGGAAGGGATATTGGAAGTGATAGGTTACAAGCTTTCACCCAGATAGAAAGGGAATGACTTTAAATAGATTTTGACTCCCAAATGATAAGATTTTTTTCCTGTAAGTAGAGCAGAGTAAGTAATGGTTTTGGTTTTGTTTTTACCAAAGGAAAGACATCCGTTTCCAGCCCCTCTCTCCCTCATTCCCTCTCCCTCTCCCCAACTCCACTTTCTCCCCTCTCCCTTCTTCTACCCCCCTACTGCCTCTCTCCCTCTTTGCCAAGTCAGCAATAATTTAGAAGTGCTGCTTTTATTTGTTCTCTACTAGGACTTAAGAAAGTACTTTTTTTTTCAAAGTTTATGTTTTTTATTTTTTTAAAATTTTATATATTTTTACATCATTTTTTCAGAAAGCACTTCTTACTCTCTTTTGCACAATAAATTATTTTGGAGTCCTAGTAAATCTCACCAACTCTCAGTCCTCAATCATCCCTATTAATTCTATGGAGATGGACAGCCAAAAACAGTAATTTGTATTTAAGATAGCCAGGTATCGCTAAAGTACAGCCAGGGTTGAGAACTTATGTTTTATCAAAGTTTTTTGGTGCATACACACTTTTATACACAATTTTTATGTTTCAATTATAAAGATTTATCAGTCCAATATATATCATATGAGAAAATGTTCAATCTTCTATATTACTGTAAGTGGCTTAATATGCTAAATCTAGTAAACTTAAGGGGTAGATTTTATATGATGTGATTTCATGAAAAATATTTTTCTATGTCCATACTAAAGATATTCTGGAAAGCAGTACAAGCCTTTTCTACTCCATTGCTCTACATAAATGCAAGTTCTATTTTGCTAGTTTCTTACTTCAGTGCCATAACAGAATGAAACTTTGGGTGGCTTTCAAAAATCAGAAATTCAGGCATCCCCAGTGGCGCAGCAGGTTGAGCACTGTGTTGTGAAGCTGTCCGCAGCCTCTGCAGCACAGGTTCAATCCCAGCCGGCCCAACGAGAATCCAACATGGTGTGGCAGACCACTCTTGTCACACCTGCTGCTCCCCTCAGCAGTGTATTTCCGTTGTCTGCCTGTTCTGCTCCTTGCTCTGCCTCTGGTGAATCCTCTCATCCTCCTGTGCCTCTGGACTGTACCCCAGCTCTTATATAAAAATAAATCTTTAAAAAAAGTAAAAATCAGAAATTCATTTCTTACATTTCTGGAGACAGGATGTTGAAGATCGGGATATTAACAGATATAGCGATTGGTGAGGAGTCTTCTTGATTTGCAGTTGTCTGCATTTTTGTTTTAATCAGCAATCAGATTCACTGTTAATTTGATACTTGTTTTCCTTTACCTTTTTTTGTTTTTGTTTTTTATTCATTTATTATTGGTTACAATAGTGTGTAATTTTCAGGAGTAAAGCTTCACACTTGTTATAGACACATCCCACAGGGCACACACCAGCACCCACCACCAAAGTTCTACAGGCATTCACCATATTAAGTGGGCCTCCTCTCATAGCAAAGAGTTATTTTTTGTTGTTGTATTTTTTTTAGTTCAGTTGCTTTATTTATATTCCACGTATGAGTAAGATCATCGGGTATTTGTCTTTCACTTTCTGATTTATTATTCATTTTATATGTATTGTCCCAAAAGGAATTTTATTTTTTAAAAGCTAAGGTTTTTTTTTTTTTTTTTTTTCCCATTGAGGATATATGCCAGGAGTTCATTAGTCCTTCATTAATGGACATGTCGGTTGTCTTGGCTTTCATGAACAGTGCTGCAATAAACAGTTTTTCAAATTAGTGTTTTCATTTTCTTTAAATTCTATGAGCCAAGTTTCTGGAGCATATGATATTTATATCTGTAAGTTTTTAAGGAATGGCCATACTGTTTTTCAGAGAGGCTGCACCAATTTACGTTTCCACCAACAGTATACAAAAGTACCTTTGTTTCATCTTTTCTTTGTAGGACAGTCTTGTAGACGTGAGGCTGTGTCTGTTGTAATTTTGATGAGACGAGCTAGGTACCAGCGTGCACCCAGCGGGCCGGTTCACTATCGATTCAGGTAGAATGGTAGAGAGTCCCGGAGTCCTCAGTGGATTTTTCAGACTTGAACGTTGCAATGGCAGGAATAGACACAGGGCAGGTTATCTATGATCGAGAAGACGGGGTAAGGAGAAGTGTCCTGGAGCCCTCAATGGCTTTTGCAGGCTTTTATTGGGAGTTACCAGGTACACACAGGCAGGGGTGCTGGGGGGCTGGGAGGCTGGCAGGTCTCCCAGCCCCCAGCAAGTCTTCACTCTGCTGGGCTCTCCGGCGTTCTCTGTCGTTCTCTCTCCTCTGGTTCCGCCCTCTGCTGGTGTCCCCTGTGATGCCGACCTTATAAGACTGGTCTCAGCACAGGTGTATCCACTTCCGCATGCCCACACCCTACTCCAGCTTCCCCACCACCAGGCGTGCATTCAGCACCGCAAGGATCCATCCTTAATGTCAGGAGGGCAGAAAAGCTTGAAAATCATTTACCCTACAAACATTCTCTCAGGAAACCAGATTCACAGGCACACCAGGGAGGCTGGCCGCATGCGAGGAGGCAGGCACCGGTCTGGTGGCTGCAACCAGACTCTCAAGCCCTCACAATCCTTAGCCTCTTTCTCTGGGCTGGCTCTGGCGTTCTCCCGCGTCTCCTCGTGGACTTGCGGCTTTTGTAGTCACGCAGCCCCTCCTCGGCTCACTGACGCTGCTGCCGCGCTTTAATCCCCGCTTCCAGGCTCAGGTGTGCACACTTAGACACGCCCACACCATACTCCAGGTGACACAAGCAAGCATGCGTGCCTCATGCCCACGCTCCTTCTGCATGCAGGCAATCAGGGCCGCAGGTGACAGCCACAGAGGCTGATGACGTAAAAGACGTATTAATTCATTTGCCCTGTATATATGTGTCCTTACATGGGGAAGAGGAGAGAAAAGGGATAGGAAACTCTGTGGTCTCCTACATATAGGTACTTCTGCATATGATCTAATCAGCTCCTAAGGATCCCACCTCCTAATACAATCACATTGTAGGTGAGGATTACAACATACCAATTTTAGGGGGAGACACACACAATTAATCCATAATTGTTGGCTCAAAATTCTGAGAATAATGGCAAATTCTCTCACCCCCCTACCTCTCATCTCTCAGAATTTAGAATTTTTTTAATTTTTTATGCATATAGGAACTGGGGTGCTAATATTATGCAAAACACATACATTAATATATAACATTGATCTAGTCAATAAATAAAATTTAAAGATTAACAAGATTTTAAATCTATTGATAAAAAAAATAAGTGAGAAAAGGCTGTGTTCAAGATAAAATTAGCATAATGCAATGCAACCTCAACTTATTTCACTAGGTTTAGTGATTGTCCTAAAGGCAATTATCAAGATAGAAAGATTAAGTTTTTATATATAAGAATATTAAATTCTCATTACAGCAAGATTTTAATAATCTTGATTTTTAAAATTACCCCAAAAAACATCCTAATACTTTCTGTTATTAGAAATTTGAGTTATTGCTACTTGGCGTACATTTAAATTTTACTTATGATATTATCTTCAATTAAACTGCTTATTTCTAAATAATCCTTAGGAAAATATTTGTTGTATTACTCTCTATTAGAAGAATACCAACTTCCTAAAAAAACAACTGTCGTTTTCACTGCATTTGCTATGGCAACAAGGCTAATAATTACATTTGTATGATTTTTTTTAGCAGATATATAATTATTTTTAAAAAACAGGCTTTAAAATTAACTTTTTAAATTTCAAGTTGTAAAGCATGGTAAATAGCTTTAAATCTGTAAATCTTCTACTTTCCATCATTGACTTTAAATAGTAGTTAGGACATGTGACACAAAGAATCTTATAACAGAATACTGGACTAGAGCAATCAAGTACTTAATATACTCACTGTAGGGTAAGGAAAAATGTCAGGCTTTTCTGCCCTCCTGCCATCAGGATAGATGATGGATCCTTGCGGTCTTGAATGCATGCCTGATGGCGGGCACCTGGAGTAGGTTGTGGGCATAGGTAGATGGGATCCATCGGGGCTGAGACTGGGCTTTTAAGGGCGGCGTCACGGGGACGCCAGCAGAAGAAGCCAAGAGAGAAGCAGAGAAAGAAGCTGAAAAAGAAGCCAAGATCAGAGAAGCAGAGAGAACGCTGGAGAGCCCAGATAGAGTGAAGATTTGCTGGGGGCTGGGAGGCCTGCCTGCTGTGTACCTGGTAATCCCAATAAAAGACCTGCAAAAGCCACTGAGGACTCTGACTCCTCCTTTACCCAGTCTGCTGGATCAGAAAACCTGCTCAGTGTCCAGTCCTGACCCTACACTCACCCTTAACTTTCTCTTTTTGAACTTGGTAAATCAAAAGGGGGGTTCTTATGATGGCTAGGGTACCACAATCCCTTTAATGCTCAAAAGAACAAATGCTTCCAAATTATATTTCCATCTTGATTTTAACCATCTGAGTCATTGTTAGGTCTCCTTGAGTTAATCTTTTGATGTTGTTGACATATTGCCTCCTACCAGCTATTATGAATTTGCTCTTCTACTGCTATTTGATCTTTTGACTGAATGACAGTCCTCAGTTAACAGAGCTCTTGTAAATAACAAGGGCAGAATTGTGAGAGTATTAAAAGTTGCTATCCTATCCTGGAGCAACATATGTATATCATTTGTTTGTTGATAGGTAATTCTAATTCCTCAAAGAGAAACATACAATATGGTAGTGTAATGTTACTTCAATTAAAAAAAAAAAAAAGGTAAACAATCAGGGAGAAAAATTTTCCTTTGCTATTTTTTAGTGCTTTCTATAAAATAGCTTTGTTGGGCCTCCCCAGTGGTGCAGCGGTTGAGCGCTGGGCTGCGAAGCTGCCCGCAGCCTCTGCAGCGCCAGTTCAATCCCCGGCCACTGGCGAGGGTCCCACACCACGCGCGCAGACCTCTACTGCTGTGTCCACTGCTCCCCTCAGCAGTGTGTTTCGTCAGTCTGTCTGTTCTCCTCCCTGCTCTGGCTTTGGTGAATTCTCTCTCACCCTCCCGTGCTTCTGACTGTACCTAGTGCTTATATAAATAAATAAATAAATAAATCTTAAATAAAATAAAATAGCTTTGTTCCTTGATTACATAAAACAAATCTTGTCTTTACTTTTTTAATGAATTCTCCATCCCAAGCAATTAAAATTTAGCAGTAAGAAAGAGCTAAGGCATGTAAACAGAAAATGTGTTCATTTCTGACTGCTAGATATGTTTGTAATGAGAGTATAATAAACCTGAAAAACATAGATAGGACGATGTTAGCTTGGTTAACAGGAAAGAAAGGCAGAGAGAGAGAGAGAAAGAGAGAACCAGAGAGAATGAGAGAGAGTTTTTCAAAAATGAGTGAATTTTGATGAGACAAGAGGAAACACAAAAACATTCCTTGAGAAGTAGCAATAAATGTGGCATGAAATTGGTGACCTGGGTGTTAAAATATGCATGGAATAAATACAAGTTCTTAATGTTGGATTGAATCAGGGCTTGTTCCTTAGTTCTGTTTTCTGTACAAATATAATCTCACATTGATCTATCTAGTCTAAGGGCAGCAAATGCATTTCTGTGACCATAATTCCCAGACTTCAATTGTTAGCTCCATACTTAATTATCTAATAACCCTGCTTTGCACAGCTACTTGGAGATCTAAGCAACATCATAAAAGTGACTTGGTAAATTGGCTCCCTTAACATTCTTCCCCGAATCAGTCAGTTGCAATTCCATCCTTCCATTTGCTCAGCCTAAAAGCTATTGCATCATTACACCATTTTATCTTTTTCTCAAACCCTAAAGCAAATCTCTAATTAAATCCTTAAACCAGTTTCTTCTATATCCTCACTGCTTGCTCAGTTTCCTACTATCACCTCTTCTATTTCCTCCAACAATTTTCCTTCTGTCAAGGACTATAACTAAAAAAATCTTCAATGTCCCTTGAATGAAAATAAAAATAACCCTAAAATGGTCCAGTAGAAATTAAATTTAAATATTTTTCTTATTCTGAAATTCATGCTATCACTAAAGACTTTCCTAAAATTGGGAAGATAAAATTAAATTGATAATTAGCTTTAGAACTGCACTAGATATAGTTGTGTTGGAATTGCCTGTTTTTTTTTTTTTATAACTTAATTCATGCACTGAGTCATTAGCTGGGAAATACTGGATAAGTAGTAATGACTAGCTTGATCTTTAGGATGATATAAAGTTATCTGTCCTCCATCATATTTGGTAATGTCTAAGTATGGAATGAACGCTTCATAAATAGCTTCAACTCTTCATGAATATGTTCTCCAATATCATATTAGGACTTTTATACACATATGTGTACACATATGTGTGTTTGCATGTATGTGTGTGTATGTATAAATTATATACAACTTAAACAGGAAAATGAGTCTAATATAAACAATAGAAATAGACTTCCAAGTTTGAGGACATTTGTCAATTGATTGAAATGCACTCAAAAGGTTCTAGGAAGGAAAAACTAAATACATTACTATATATTATCACTGATTAGGGAAATTAAAGTGTATACATGAACACAAAGAATGCACCTTAGAAAACAAGTACTCAAAAAAGAACATTAATAATGTCATTATCAAGTAAGCAAAAACCACTGGTTCTAAATTTGTTCCTTTAAGACCAATAAAATCAACTGTTTCTGCATAAAATTGAGGACTGAAAGAAGCCGTACAGACCCAATGGAAAAATAATTCCATAAACATAAACAGGAAATAGAAACAAAACCCATAATAATCTGATTTGTCCTCTCAAAGTGCTGACTAAACTACCTCAGTATCCTATTACGATGGAAGTCAATGATGCCTCAGACACATTTAAACACTTTCGTAGGAAATAGAATTCCTTGTAATCTCCTTGCTCTCTGGTTGAAAAGCCTAACGTTGGAAATTATAGTGCCTAATTCTTTTATCTTTCCTTGTTTTATAGCATTTAATTTACTTTACTATAGCAACATCTATAAATACGTGATCTGTTACTCTCAAAAATAAATAATATATATATGTGTATGTATATAGACTAACATACATACATAACACTTCACTGCTGTTATTGTCCTAAACCTTTCAAGAAGGTGGAAAACCAAATAGAATTCTAATGTTAAAACTGGCTAGACTTCATAGACCTTTGTAATACCTTGACTCTTGTCTAGCTCTTATGAAATGCTCTTCCCAATAAGGGGTTAAAAAACTCTTTTTTAGGAGTTAGTAATGATGGTTCCATTCATCTAGAAAGTCAGTATTAGAATCTGTTAAAAGAAGATATGACTTAATAATAAATGAGGTAGAAACATACACTTAGTCTTATTACTGATATGTTTAAGTACTTTATTCCTTTAACATAACCTGGGCAATCTTGGTTCTTGGTTTATCAATGGATGACAAAACTCTGCAAATAATTTTCACCATATAGCACTGAAATGTATGATCTCTAGAGTCTTAAATTCTGCTATGCAAGTGTTCTCTAATTAGATGAGACAAAAGCAATCATACAGCAGAGATATAAATATCTAACACTTGTTGAAACTCAAATAATTATCTATGTGGACGGATCATGCATATAACTGATTCTTTGCTATCTTCAGAAAGTGACTAAAAGGGTACTCTGAGAATTGAGAACTGAACTCAATAATACAGTTTATGAACTTATTTAAAAATCTCTTCTGTTATATATAGGTCATACTAATCAATTTCCCATTAAAATACTTTTTATAACTATCATCATTTTTTTTTCCCTGACATCTAGTGGCCCTATTAAAATTGGTTTGCTTATATTTTGCAGGCTAAACATGCAAGGTAACTTTAATTAGTGACCCATCTACTTTTAAATATATTCTATTGATTAATTTATTCTTAATAGCGTTTACCTGCTGAACAACTTTTTAAAATATCAATAATAGGGCCTCCCCTGGTGGCGCAGCGGTTGAGCGCTGGGCTGCAAAGCTGCCTGCAGCTTCTGCAGCACCGGTTCGATCCCCAGCCATCAGCGAGGGTCCCACATGGCGCAACAGACCTCTCCTGCCGCCCGCTGCTCCCCTCAGCAGTGTGCTTCGTCGCTCTACCTGTTCTTTTCCCCCCTCAGGATCTGGTGAATTCTCTCACCCTCCCGTGTTTCTGACTAAACCCAGTGCTTGTATAAATAAATAAATAAATTTTAAAAAAATAAAAAAATATCAATCACATTAGTAATCTTGCTTTTTCTCTCAACTCCAGTTCTCCATAAATAACTTGAATTAAAAAATAATGTATTTTAATTTCTCTTCTATTTCAAATTCAAGTCTTCTATATACTACCCCTTAAATGGAAATAAAAGCAAGCATAGATCCTATAGATCAATCTTTCATTACGTGTTGTTACAAATAACAGTAATTAAATCATTTTCATGGATAAGTAGCACTCCACTGTGTATGTGTGTGTATACATATACATATGCAAGATTTCAATCCAGTCATCTTCCAATGGATACTTTGTTTACAGCTAAAAAGTCATATGATTGTACTTATATGTGGTGTATAGAGAAATTAAACCAATGGATGAGCTAAATAAAATAAGCTTGTAGACTATAATACTATTAAGTGTTACCATGAAGGTATAGGGGTCAATTGCAAGGTGAAGAATAGATAAACCTTTACTGGTAAAATTAAGTTAGCATATTCAGATATTTTTAATAACGCACAGTGAAAACTTCAATGTTGCTTCCATTTAAAAACAGTTCAAATGATATAGAATAAAAATAAAATGACAGAAATCCCTTCAATGGACACATTTAATCTAAAGTTGAACGTTCCAAGATTTTTTTTTCTTATCTTTCTGAGTTGGTATTATAATGTCAACAGATGTGTCTGGTCTTTGAATATCAACAGTTTTCCAAAATCACATTACCTGAAATGTACATGTGGTTGTACTGAATTCTTATCTCTCTCTCCCTCACCATGCAATCAAGCACTAACATGCTCTCATCAGTTTTATCTTCCATTCTACATCTCCTGGCAGTACATGCTTGCACAATCAAGATTCCTCTCAAAACTGCCAGATATATCTCCAAGTTATTTCTGTGTTTGCTTCATGGAAGCATATGATAATAGGGTCACTGTCTCCTTTTCGTAGGGGATACCAGAAGTTTTCAGTGGCCATTCCCTAGAATGATTTGCTGCCATTCTGTGCCAGTTATGTCTGATGTAGCCGAAGTTACTCTATTGATTTTATACTATTGTTATGGAAAGAAGATCTGGGAAGATGCTGTTGTCCAGAATTCCGGAGTGGAAATATGGAACAAGTTTCCTCAGTTCCCAAACTCTCCAAATTTGTGGAGGGTTATCTAATACTGTCATGAATTTTAATCCTATCATTAGGATTAATCCTTACCTGGATCTTCTTCACATATTCTTCCAACCATTTTTGGCCTGAAAATTTCAAAACTGTTTATATAGTTGTATTTATAGATTATTTTTTGTTTTTCTATCTAGTTCTGTGTTTGCCTGTTCTGGTGTGTGCGTATATGTGTATGTTAGGGGAGATGATAGAGAATGAGAAATAAACTGCAAGATTCTTTTCCCTCCCTCAGATTTATTTATAACCTATATTTATTGTTGTGTCTTTTCCACGTGTCTCTGGAGAGTGATCTTAGCCAAACTTTTGAAAATGTATAATCCCTTTAATATACACTCAGCAGTACATTTATTATACCCATTGACATATACAGAATAAAATGAAAGTCTTATAGTATAATGCTTTTTTGGATGCAAAGTACCACTATACATACCACAACATAATGTACTTTTTCAGCTAACTTCCTATGTGTCTTTAATTTAGCCCATCAACACATTTATAGTAATTAAACTGTATGTTTATGTCTGTGTATTATGTGTGTAGGATAATTTTGTGGTTGTCTTGATACATTCACACACACACACACACACCATAAACTTGTGCAATTACACCTAAACCTTTGGCTATTTTAACGTTATTGTTGAAATTTATATTTTCAAGGGAATTACTGTACAGGAAGTCAAATTATCATAATTTAATGAATAATTAATTTTAATAATGAGTTTTCCATTTTTGTAAATATTTCTATGTATACTATAGTCTTCATTTGTTTTTATTTAAAGATTTATTTATGCTTACAAGAATTGGGGTATTGGCCAGAGATGGGGGTGGTGAGAGGATTCACCAGCAACATAATGGGGAACAGAACAGGCAGATTGACTGAAATACACTGGTGAGGGGAGTAGCGGGCAAGTCAGGAGAGGTCTGCTGCGCCATGTGGTTATCTCCCTGGCTGGGGATGTAACTCATGCTGCAGTGGCTGCAGATAGCTACATAGGTTGCATCTTAACCCCTTGCACCACCAGGGAGGCCCATGTATAGTCTATATTTGTTGTCACTTCTGCACCAAGTCACTACTTGACCTGAATGATTCTCACCATGATCGCATTCTCTTGTATATGCACATAGTGCAAGGTTCTTGCAACTCTATTCAAGAGACTTTCTCATTGTTTGCAGCCTGTTTGAGATGACTATGCATTGCTTGCCTCTCGGAACAATTTCAGAACATCACTGCAAATGCGTATCTTGGCTTCCACAGTTTAATCTGCTAATTGTGAGATAGAATCATTGTAGTCAAAATCTTTTTGTCATGAGGAAAAGATTTTGGAACATCAGTTAACTTTAGAATAGCAATTGAAAGCATTTACAATATGCAAAATACTTACTAATTTTATACTTCATTAAGAGTGATGTGATCTTAGAAATTCGTATAAATAAAAAAATGAGAGAGCTGACAGGGCTATTTGTTTTTACATACATACATACATACATACATACATACATACATGTTTTGGTTTATTGAGAAGGAACATTATACAAAAAGCTTGTCTACTCTCACACAGTACATTTACTTCACCAATAAATGTATAGACATAATATAAGAACAAATAGCAGTTCTGGGAAGTAATAGTATAACTTTAAAAATAGTATTATAAGGGCCTCCCTGATGGCGCCGGTAGATGAGTGCAGTGCGGTGAAGGTGTCCGCAGCCTCTGCAGTGCCAGTTCAATTCCTGCCGGCCGCAGAACAACCCACATGGCTTGGCAGACCTCTCCAGTCTCAGCCGCTGCTTCCCTCAGCAGTGTATTTCAGTCAATCTGCTTATTCTGTTCCCCTCCCTGTCTCCGGTGAATTCTCTTACCCCCCACACCTCTGGCCTGAACCCTGGTTCTTGTATAAATAAAAAAATAAATCTTTAAAAAAATAAAAATAGTATTATAAAAATGAACTATTATGTATTTTTCATATTTGGGATAGGATTTGTATAAGCTTATTTGTAAAATATCATTTTCACGGTTAAGTCTTAAAACATACAACTAGAACTCCTGAATTTAAAATGTTTTAGTAGAAAAAGAGGAAAAATATATTTTTTGAAATGTATACTTGAATGATTATACAAAGGTCAGAATAATTTGTTCAATGGAATTTTAGTAAAATTTAAAGAGTTTATTTATAAGTTAGTAGTCGATTTCAACATGTATCCTGCATTGCATTACACAGAAAAACTATACTAGTGTTCTTCATTACATTATAAAGTCATTCTTTAATTGGCAAGTAGTGTCTCTTCCAACTCTGCAAGTGACCCATGAAGTTTTAATACATGTAGAGTGGCAATAAGAAATACATGACTCTGGAAAGCCAATAAAGGCTATTAAAAAAGAAGAAAAAGCAAAACGAGTATGTTTTCAAGATTTATAGTCCCTGTTATATTAATGTATCATTTAGTTATGACCAAGCAAAACTAACACCTACATTACTATCTAACACCTACATTACTAATAATTAGACTAAGCAATAATTATAAAAAATATTATTTAGATCTGTGAATGCTATCATGTCTCTTCTTTTTTGTTTTAAATAATGAAGGTAGATTCCTTATTAGAATGGATCAGTAAACTTCCATTCATGTTCTGTTAATGTAAGAGATAATTCAGCCTTGGTTCATTAACAAACAAAACTATACTGGGATATTACTATTTACATTTATGAACAATGGTTCATGAACAATGGCATTTTAAATACTCTAATTGGAGAGCTCCCTAGGAAGTCAAATTGAAACATTTCAACCTCAGTTGGTTCTATGAGTTTTAAGAATAGTAAACAAATATGTTAATACTGTATCTCAGAATTGTAAGCAAGATCACGGGGCAGTATAAATTTCAAATACAAAAAAAGTTCAAAGAAGACGTAAAAAAATGAAAACAGAACAAAAAATTCACATAAGCAGTACAAAGTAATAAAAAACAGTTTAACCCTTTTTAATTTTCTTGGTCACAAATCTAAGTACTTTTCATAGAATGTTTTTCCTATGCTAAACTATAGCTTAGGTTATATTATTATGCACACTTACAAGGTTATCTTGGTTCTAAATGACAATGTCAGAGATTCAATCTAAGTATCTTGGTATCGAAGATGATGCTCTAATGTTTCTTGTCATGTTTAAATTGACACATTAAATTGCTTTTGTATCATGTTTCTAGGATTAAATGTGAAATATCCAAATAATTAAGCAATCCAACATATGATTAATATAGCAAATGTAAATGTCTGCCCATTTATTATTATTATTTATACAAGCACTGGGTACAGTCAGAAGTGCGGGAGGGTAAGAGAATTCACCAGAGCCAGAGCGGGGAACAGAACAGGCAGACTGATGAAATACACTTCCGAGGGGAGCAGCGGGAGGAAGGGGAGGTCTGCGCTCCATGTGGGACCCTCCCCGGTGGCCGGGGATCGAACCGGTGCTGCAGAGGCTGTGGGCAGCTTCGCAACCCAGCACTCAACTGCTGCACCACCGGGGAGGCCTATTTTAAGCTCTGTGAAAAAATATATTATGTAAGTGTTACTTATTAGGCTTACATTTATTACATAACATTGAAAACTGAATAACTTTAAAAAATGGATTTTCCAGTTCATATATTTTGCAAGCTAAATTGTTTTAACAGTATATCAAAAAGGATATCCTTAAAAATACATTAGATAATATCTGCTAAAACTGGCAACTTATTCTAATCTGAATAAACATACTCACCCTGTAGATGCTGCATATATTATATATGTAGACATTATGATACACATAATTTGTAATTTTATCATTCTTAAAAACAATAATCTATTGAGAATATTGTATGTATATGCTGTTGTATTCTGAGCACACTAACAATCTGAAAAAAGTAATGAAGAATAATTTTCAATAAGAATGTTTCATAGGGGCCCTCCCCTGGTGGCGCAGTGGTTGAGCACTGGACTGCGAAGCTGCCCGCAGCCTCTGCAACCCCAGAGTTCAATCCCCGGCCACTGGGCAAGGGTCCCACATGGTGCCCAGACCTCTCCTGGAGCCGGCTGCTCCCCTCAGCAGTGTATTTCGTCAGTCTGCCTGCTCTGCTCTCCCCTCTGGCTCTGGTGAATTCTCTCACCCTCCCACGCTTCTGACTGTACCCAGTGCTTGTATAAGTAAGTAAATAAATCTTGAAAAAAAAAAAAAAAGTATGTTCCATAGGTGAAAATATATATGTTATTGCCTAAGGCTCAAAGATTGCATAATTATCTGAAAAGTTGGATAATTTCTTACTTATAAACAATCAGGCCACCAGGCCATGGAGTTAATACCATTTTAGTTGATATTAGTTATCATTAATGTATCAAAAGGCAAAATGCACACATGTATGTGTCTTTGAAAGTATATTCATTTCAGAACCATTTCATAAGGAAGAAGAATAACAAATTGCTAAATTTAGAAACAGTCTGTAACAAAGAAAATGTACTTGTCTCTCTCTCTCAGTACACTCCAATCATATTTAATCTCTCCATTAATTCACTCTGATTGTTGGTTGTAACTTGACTCATCTCTAGTTTCACTTAACTCCATATTCAGCAGGGAAACCTCTGTGACCAGCAGATCACATATTTTAGGAATTTTAGTCAAAAGAGAACTGAAGGATGGAATAAGTAGTATATGAATTTTATTTCTTTTCTCCCTGCACTTTTTAAACCAACTTGATATTTCTTTAACAATAATACCAACAAATCATTGCTCTACCTATAATTTATCTTTCTTTTTAATTATGTAAAAAAATATTGTTAAGTATCTTTATTCCAAACCATGAAGCTATAATCAAACTTTTGTCAGATTGTTCCAGTTTAAGCAAAACAAAGGCATGAAGGAATTGATTGTTATTGATATATAACATTGGGTGTCATTACATACAAGAGGAGATTCCAAACTTCATAGCCTTCATGTAAATTATATAAAATATAAATGCTTAGATGTTTAAGTTTATATTATGTGATAAGATATCATATTATGGGGCCTCCCCTGGTGGCGCAGCGGTTGAGCGCTAGGCTACGAAGCTGCCCGCAGCCTCTGCCGGTTCAATCCCCTGCCACAGGAAAGGGTCCCACATGGCGCACAGACCTCTTCTGCCACCCGCTGCTCCCCTCAGCAGTGTATTTTGGTCCTTCTGCCTGCTCTGCTCCCTGCTCTGGCTCTGGTGAATTCTCTCACCCTCCCGCACTTCTGACTGTACCCAGAGCTTGTATAAATAAATAAATCTTAAAAAAAAATATATTATGTACAGTTATACTATATATGTATAATGTATAGTGTGTGTACATGTGTGTCATTTGCATATGCTTGTACATATATACATTCATGCCATGGACATATTTTCTGAGTAAATATCCAAATGAACTTAAAATGGGTTATACATAATCCCTAAACTCTTTTTCCATCATAAGAACTTGACTATTGATTTCTACTCATAAAAATTAGCTTTGAATCAGAACATTAACATTTGCTAAATCTTTTTTTTTTAAAGATTTATTTATTTATACAAGCACTGGGTACAGTCAGAAGTGCGGGAGGGTGGGAATTCACCAGAGCCAGAGCAGGGAATAGAACAGGCAGACCGATGAAATACACTGCTGATGGGAGCAGCGGGTGCAGCAGGAGAGGTCTGCATGCCATGTGGGACCCTCGCTTGTGGCCAGGGATAGAACCGGCAGAGGCTGCGGCAACTTCAAGCAGCCCAGCGCTCAACCGCTGCGCCACCGGGGAAGCCCCATTTGCTAAATCTTGATGTTGCGACTATAATGTCCTTGAGAATTGCTGATGTCACCATCTATATTATATGACTAGCAGCAAAGGATAGTTAACTGTATAAAGAACTGAAATGAAATCAAGAATAGTCTTACAGAATTTATACCTATGTTTTAGGAAGGAAAACAATAATGTCCCAATCACTAAAACTATAAAAACAGTAGGGCACTTGTTCCCTAACAGAGTTTGTCCAGAATTTCTTCAGCTTACTGACTTATGTCCCAGTCCTTATGAGCAGATCTAAGTTGTATTTATCAGTTTATAAATGTAAAACTAAAATGGAATGGTTTTATTGTCTAAACATTTGTATAATAGGGCCTCCCTGGTGGCACAGGGTGTTAAAAGACAGTGCTCTCAAACTATCGCCAATCACTGTAGCACAAGTGAGATCCCTGGCTGGCCAGGGAGCAACCCACATGGCACAGCAGACCTCTCCCTGCCTCACCTGCTCCTCCCTCAGCAGTGAATCCTCCCACCCCCTGCAATTCTGGCTTACACCCCAGTTCTTGTATGCATAAATAAATAAATCTTTAAAAAATTAAAAAATAAACATTTGTATAATCAACACTGGATATTAGAAGTATAGGTACTCAAGGTTTGCAAGCTCATAAAAAAATCAAATCAAATAAAACACTAAAACAATCAGCAATACACTTATAACATTTGTTTATATCACATTAATTATAAATATGATTACAACAAATGAAAATATAAACATCCCTATTTCAAGACCCTTGACTTAATCATGTCTACATAAGTCCTTCATATGCCATATATGATAATATGAACTAGTTTCAGGATTATAGTATAGACACATTTTGGGGCCAGTGTTCCATCTACTCTCCATGAAATATAGGGCTTCCCTGGTGGCTCAGGGGTTAACCTCAGTGTTATCAAACTATTGGTAGCCACTGCAGCATGATTTCCATGCCTGGCCAGGGAGGTGACCCACATGGCATAGCAGACATCTCCTGTCTCACCTGCTGCTCCCCTCAGCAGTGTGTTTCAGTAGATCCCCCTGTTCCGCTTCCCACTCTGTCTCTGGTGAAACCTCTCACCCTCCCCGCTCCACCTCTTGCCTACATTCCAGTTCTTCTATGCATAAATAAAATTAAATCTTTATTTAAAAAGTCTGTATAGGGCCTCCCTGGTGGCACAAGGGGTTAAGACGCAACCTATGAAGCAATCCGCAGCCACTGCTGAACGAGTTCAATCCCGGCCAGGGAGCTACCCAGATGGCGCAGCAGACCTCTCCTGACTCGCCTGCTGCTCCCCTCAGCAGTGTATTTCAGTCAATCTGCCTGTTCTGTTTCCCACTCTGTCTCTGGTGAATCCTCTCACCTCCTCTCACTCCCCCACACAAACCTCTGGCCTACACCTCAGTTCTTGTATGAATAAATAAATCTTTTTAAAAAAATCATTATATGTAAGTAAATTCATTTGTTCATATTTTTAATAATGATGTAAATGTTTAGAGTTTAGATATACTGCATTAATAATAAATTGCATTGATCTCTTTTGGAGAAATGCACATATATTACAATATATTAAGGTTAGAAAATGGTACAAATCATGAATTTAGAAAGAAAGGAAATTATAGTTTCCTAGTGTACTGCTCCAAAATACTTTTTATATTGTATAACCTTGGTAAAAGAAGGGGAAATTTTTTTAATTGTGCTTTATTTCCCAATGAATGTCAAGTCTAAGGGGACAGAAATACAAGGGTAATATCAGACACCACAAGTGAGGATAGGCAGATTTTCTCTAATCATTGCTAATGAATTCCTAAAAGCTCCTAGAAAACAAACTGAAGAGAAATCCATAGGGGAAATACTGCAAAGAATTCATCTGAGATATCAATAGAATAGCAGATAAGGTTAAACTTGGTTTACCATGAGGACACAGAAAGGACACTACCACGTAACTTACTGCTAGTGTGGTCTTTTTAAAATATTTTAATGGAGTTGAGTCAAACTTAAATTAATTACTATTAAGTTTTAAAAAAAAATGCTGCACTCCTGGTTTAGTCATATAAGGATAAAGTTTCTAAAGTATGGAAGAAGCATGCAAATAATGACTATTTTGATATTCATTATTGCTTGACATTATAAAATTAACAACAACAAGAATTATAACAAGAATTTCAACAAAACCGAGACTTCATGTGTAGACCATACCCATAGCACAAGCCCATTGAAGTCAGAATTTCATGATATGGAAAGATTTTGCTTTCTATTTTTATTACTTCATTCACCTAATTTACATTAAATATGAATTTGTTTAAAATCCTCACCAGATATTGAGAAGCGTAACAAAGTCCCAGCTCTTGTGGAGTTTATGTTATTGGTTCCTTTCAATTTCTGGACCTATTAATTTATTCTGTTTTCATTTTTTTTAGTTCTGAAAGACTACTTTTTTTTTCAAATTCTTTTTTTTTTCCACTTTTTTTATTTTTATATTCCCCATACAATTGCACCCCCTTTTTTGGGAGTGCAATTTCCCCACCCACCCCATAGTGTGTCTCTGGGTTATAGATGTTTGTTTATTTTGATTTTTTCTGAAAGACTATTTTTTTTAACACGTGTGTATGCTTGTACATAAGTGAGTGTGTGTTTAAAAATTTCTCTTTCTGAATCTCTATTTTAATTCAAAATTCATGCTTTTGAAGTTGGTTTAATGAAAATTCCTTTTCTTAAATTTTAATTGTTTTTCAAATACTATATATTTTCATGTTTAACAAATTTCAGAAAGCAAGTATTTCAACTCATGATCAAGTATAAATGTGTTTACTGTGTTTCTCATTTAGTAGTTATCTGTTTGAATCACTTTGCAAGGTAGAAAAAGTGGTAATTTAAAGGACCACTTTAAATTAATGTAATTATTACATGTTTTCCTCAGGTAGTATATTTTGACAAAATGGATATTTTGACAAAATGGACTACATTGTAACAGCAATGCAAAGTAAGCTGCCTGCTAATTTCATCACAAAATTATTTGTAAATGATATTAGGAACATGACAGTATTGAATATACTATGCTCTTTCTTAATCACTCTAAAACAATTTACTATCTTCGTCAGAGGTAAATAAATTGTGTAAATGTTGATTATAAACTGCTTTTATAGCAGAGCATTTCTGCATCTTTCAGCAGAGTTGATAGAGGTACAAGCTTATAAAAATGACACTAAAGTCCTTTTTACTTTTTGTGACTATGTTGGTAAGATCTATAACCCCACTCTTTGAAATTAAACTTCCTGTCTTATGAATATGAGTGACAGATGATTGCTATTGTTCTTTATTGAGGAAATAAACTGTCTTTTTGTTACTTAAACCCAGGCTCTGACACTAGCTTTCAAGGTTGTTTAACTAAATTTTAAATAGACTTGTGGTTAGGAAAAAATCCTTATGTATTTTTTCCCCTAAAAGCTATTCTCATGGATTCTTGTTCCACAGAATCCATACAGAAGTATATTTTATGCTGTATTTCACTCAATAATGAACTGTACTCAAGAAGGATGTTTTATAGTAGAAATATTCTATTTTCCTATATTTTTTTAATAAGATAGCTTCATTATTTAAAAAAAAATAAAGAATGTACAGTAAGGACAAGAGCCTTGGGAACTAAATTCTGAAGTCGTCATTACATAATCATTTTTCAAAATATTACTAATAGTTCTAGAAGGACTACATTTTAACATACAGGCCACAGCAACCTTAACTACCCACACAAACAAATAATAAGAGAACTCACACTTATAGCAACGCTAGTCTATTGAATAAGAATGAACTGAATAATCTTTGCAAAAGTCCTTTGGATTCTTTAGATTAAAAAAAAAAGTGCCATTAAAATCTGTGATGCTATTATGAAAGACTGAGCTTGAGGAGCTAGAATGTTTTTAGAAAGTAATCCTTGAAAGTGAATCCTTGAATTCCTCTTTATCATCACTCCAACCACTGCAGCCATTTTTCGAAGTTATCTCTGATTGTATAATAGGACTCTCAAATGGTGGAATAGAAAAGCTATAGATATTAGGTATATACCTTTGCGTATTTTTAAATAAAAAAGTGCTAATATTACAAATTAAAGTGAGATCACAGTTCACTTTCTATAAATTGATTGGAACCATAAAGAAAGGACATCTTCATATAAGTTTTATATAAACCATGGCTGATCATACATTTATTTTAACTCATGTCTTCAGACAATCTATCCAATTCTAGTTCAAAATAATAAAAATAAACTAACTAATCAATTTTTTCAAACACAAAGTCTAAGATAGTCTCACAGATCAAATTTTCAAATTTCCAGCAATTTGAGTAACTTATTTTATAAATATGATGCTATTGCCTTTAGAAAAGTTCTTCCTTTAAAAATAACATACTTAGAGAAGCAAATAACTGTTTCTGCCAAAATGTGCCAGGGAATAGTGCTCTGCACAGTGTATTTATTACATTGCTTCATGCTAAGTGAAAGTCACAGAATGTCCAACATAGCATCTTTTAGAAATACAGTATTTGTTAGACATAACAAATGAATACATATTCTCCCAGGGAATTAAAACATGTGCATTACAGCCTGGGAGAAAGATAAACAGTTGCAGAGTCTGACAAATTTCTTCTGACAAGCATGTGATGAAATATAAGAAAATGTGTGGAGGTCAAAAAGCCACTATCTCCTGCAACAAAATCAAAGAACACAGAATTATGGATAAACTCTAACCCGTGTAGAGTTATCTGATTTTTTTTTTTTAATTTTCAACATCAGGTTAATAATCTTGTCACAAAAGTGAGTACCCAAGTGTACTTGCTATTAAATTCTAAGAACTCCTAGAAGAATTCCTGGACTTCATCTCAATTAATTTTTAACTTCCTAGACTCCCAAGGTCATTTTTTCCTCTTGCTGAACTTGGAGAATTTGTGGAATAGTAGGTTGATACTGATCTGACCCTTTTGAGCTTGAATTCTAAGCTGAACCATATAGTTTCGTGACAGAGCACTTGAAAAATGCTAACTTATTCATTTGACAAATCTCATGATCTAAGGGACTTTGAGGGCTATGCTTCAATGCATGTGACACTGAAAATTCCACACTTAGACAAGTAAGCATTGCGCATCACAAGGTTTTGCCAAACATTCTACATACTAGTCATTCTATGATGCAATAAAAAAAAAAAATTGCAGGATTGTAAATTATCTCAAGAATGCGAGTTGGATAAAATTGTATTTATGGAATTTAAATCATTTATACTCTTGTGGCTTTTTATAGAAATCTTCATCAACACTGGACAATATATCAAATAATACAGTTCTAAGTAAAGCTGAACTTTAGTTGTCCTTGTGATCTGCAATTATAATAATCATTTCAGTAATTTTCCCTTTATTTCTTCTGGTCATGTTCTTATATTGTTTATTTAGACATAAAAGAAGTCTCTAGAGTGCAGTCTTCTTTTATTCATCTCCCAAGGGCCTTTGAATATATCAATATAACTTACATTCCCCAAATTCATTTATCTTAAGCAAATTTTACTTTTGTGATAATAAGTAGACAGATGCTTCTAAGAATTAATTTTATTCAGCTATAATTATCACTGTTTCCTGTCTTCTAGAATAGATATAGAATGGCTTGAAAATGATAATCTCAGGCAAAAGTAAAACATGATCATTTTCTGACTAAAACAGTATCATGGCACTTTCAGATACATGCAAGGGTGTTATATTTATGACACTAAGTATACACAGGAAGACACTGTTTCTGACTTATTGGGCAGTGCTTGATTTTTAAAACAGCTGATACATGAACATTAACTAGTAAATTCTAGTTTTTACTGAGTGCAGAGCTGAGGCTGGGTAGTGGATCAGGGCCTCCAAGAAATAGGCAGATACACTGAAGGATGGAACATGGCAGACCAGGTGAAACCTATCAATTTGCTTAAGAGCCTGCTGGTGTTTGTGGTGCAACTATGGACATGGTCAAGGTTCAACTGCAAACTCAGTCGCTGAGGTCACCTCCCTTGTATTCTAGGACCACTATTTCCTGAAGACTCTTATTAGAGAAGATGGACAGGACTGTACCTGGGCATGCCAGCTCCCACCATCAGGATCACTTCCATGTTAGCCTTGTGCTTCCTTGGGTTTGATTTTGGAAAAACCAACAAACAACTGCAACAGAAAGTCCCAGAGGATGTGCTCAGCTAACCCCAATTATTTGCAACTGGGATGTTATCTGGGGTGTTCCCAAAGGAATGATAACCCTGGGAGAATGGATCAAATGCTTGTTACAGATCCAGGTTTCTCCAAGGCAAACCACATACTCTGGCACCATGATTGAGTGAAGAAACTGTACCAGGTATCTGGAATCTGAGCCTTCTACAAGGAAATGGTATTGAATCTTATGAAAGATCTTCCAGTCAGTGGGATGTGAGTGTTTGGAAAATATTTTTACACCAGAGTGAAAAATATTTTCACACCAGAGCTGCAGTGAACTTAGCATCCCTTGAATCCTGGTGGCTGGAACACTACAGGGATCCTCAACTGGGCTATGGCAATCTCCACAGATGTGCTCCAGTTCCACTTCCTTACTGGACCTGCTAGGAACTATCCTAGTGGTTTCACAGATGTGCTGAGAAAGCTGATCCAGGTAAGGAGTCACATCCTTGGTCAAAGGGTTTGATGCAGTGATGATCTGAGCCTGCCAAGTCAACACGGCCTATTTCCTTGGCTTTGAAATTGGTGTGAAGTTCCTTAACTGGGCCACCCCAACTTGTGAGGTTAAAGGTCCGGCAAGGATTTTGGATGCTGGAAGCCATAACCGAGGGACCTGGGTAGAACCAAACCATCTAAAAGTATGACAGTTGGGGGGCTGGAATCAGAGCTGCGTTTGAACTTGATGAGAATGTTGTCTTTATGACATCCTTGTATAACTTGGTGTGTAGTTTTGAAACTTGAATTCACTCTTCTCAATTTAGGGATGTCAAGAGGATTTGGAAATAGAGTAAGTAGCTTAACTAGATACCACCTAATGCTAGAGTGCTATTGGTTGACTCCTAGTTCTACTACACCCAAAATACTCCTCAGTCTCAGACTTTCACTGAAGACACTAGGCATATTTCCAACCAGATGACCAGCAACTGAAATAATCTTTGATCCCTAGCCAGGCATATCAGCCAGATGCACAGGGTACCATCTAGTCCTGACCTACACATGGGGATGTGCATGGATGCTCATGTCTGCCTGTCCAAGTAGACTGAACAGATGTGCCTAGTGGCAGATAGCCTGTTAATAGTCAGGTTGGTTTTTATTTTTTTTAATGCCTGCATTTAATAAAATTTAAGCCAGCATAGCTTAATTTCCCTGGAGTGGGGCGTTTTCTCTCCTATACAAACAGAGTTGAATTGACAGTTCCAGTTTACTGGGATTAGTGAGAACACCCAGGGTGTAGGAAGGTTCTTTTTTACTCATATTTTTCTCATGAGAGCAATCTATTTTAACAGGAAATAATAAATATTACTTCTAAGAAAATAAAAGACTAGTTTTTATTATACATAGTTTATAAAAATGCTTTTACAGAAATTCCCAGGTTATTAATCTCAGGGTTTCCTCAATCAGCCTTATTTCTGAAATGGCAATTTTATATTGTTAGAAGTCTCTCTTCCACCCCCATTCTTCACACTTTCTCCCAATACTTATCCCTCTACTCTTACCTCAATATTTACTTATTTGACACTTGGTAGACCACATTTCAGTTGATATCATGAGTCAAATAGACTATTGAATACTGTTTTTAACATATTATTAAAACTACGGGCACTATCTTTTGACAATATCACCAAGTAGGTTAATATGATAATTCAAAAAGAAATTTTAGAAACACCTGTCACTACTTCAAAATTTCCATAATTTTCAGTGGTGTAAATAGCCTCTCAGTGGAAGTTGATATTGTAATGCTACTTCTCAGCAGTAGCTCTAAACTAATGATGTGAGAAAGACATAGAGTATGCAGAAGCTATTTGAATGCATTAAGCCACTCTGGAATAAAATAGAAAAAGACCAAATAATAGAACTCTTCGATTGCAAACATGGAAATACCTTCCTAAATTATTCTGGTATTTTCACTGCTTCTTTATAGATATTTTAGAATTATACCTAAATTATTATTGAATGGTGTATTTAGCAAACATAGGTACATTGAATCATACTTCCTGCCCTTAATTTTAAAGATGTATTTCCCAAAGCGCATTTCTGTCTTCAAAGGAAGCTGTTCTGAACATACAATTAAAAGCAAGTTAGGGAGTCAAAGCTTTACTTCATGAAATACTCTAATTTTACCAGTGGAAAAGCTAGAAACTTGACCAGAAGTGTTACTATCATATTTTTTTTTACTGTTTTTAAAAATAGTTTATTATATATATATTTTTACATCATTTTACATTTTTGCACAATGTATGTATCTTCATCTTAGTTATATTCCCCATACAATTCCACCCCCCCAATTTTGACTCTAATCCCTCCTCCCCACCCCCACACCCCATATTCTGTCTCTGGTTTATAGTTGCTTGTTGATTTTGATTTTTACTTTATTATAATTAGTCTTTTTCCTGGTCACTTATTTAGGTTTTCTAAATTCTTGCTATAAGTGAGACCATCCGGTATTTTTCTTTTTCTTTCTGGCTTACTTTGCTATTTACTGTTGGACTTTCATTCTGAAATGTGAAATTTTATTTTCAATATAATTGTCATTTCATGTAAACGCCACTAAGTATTCCACCCATTTTCCGCTCCCTAGCTGCTTTATGTAAATTCATATCAACATACAAAAGCAGTGGTGTTGCTACCCAGGACAAAAAGAATGCACAATGTTGAAGAGAGATGAACCTGAAATAAAAGGAATCATAAAATAGATTATGGGGCCTTCCTGGTGGCACAGTGGGTTGAGCTCAGCACTGTGAAGCTGTCCGCAGCCTCTGCAGGGTGGGTTTGATTCCCGGCTGGCCAGGGAGATACCCACATGGCGCAGGAGACCTCTTGTGCCTCGCCCACTGCCACCCTCAGCACTGCCTTTGGTCAATCTGCCTGTTCTGCTCCCTACTCTGTCAATGGTGAATCCTCTCACCCTCACATGCCTCTGGCCTGTACCCCAGTTCTTGTATAAATAGAAATAAATCTTAAAAAAAAAGAAAATAGATTATGGATTTTCCCCCTAAATATTACATTCATGTATTGAAAAAAAAAGAACTTTAAAGCTTTTATTCGCCCCTAAATCTGCATAATTCCTAGTGATGTGCAGTAAATTGTTAATTATGGCCTATGAGTATAAAAGAAACTTTTCTAATTTATTACTAACAAAAATATTTTTGGTCACCATGCTAGAAGAAAATATGAATTATGTTTCTTTTTACTATAGAAAAATATCATGAATAATATTAAAGCATTTTAAAATATTAAAGCATTTTAATAATATTTAGAGGGAGTTATTAAATCATATAAATATCTTAATTTTATGAATTTTGTGAAGTTTGTGGTATTTGGTATCTTTTCAACATTTGTAAATTATTTGATATATTATCTCATTTTAAATAACTTTTATCTAACTTAGTAATTTGCATTGCATACTCATTCTTTTTTTTAAGAGCTATCTATTTATTTATTTATTTATACAAGCACTGTGTACAGTCAGAAGCACTGGAGGGTGAGAGAATTTACCAGAGCCAGAGCGGGGAACAGAACAGGCAGACTGACAAAGTACACTGCTGAGGGGAGCAGTGAGCACAGCAGGAGAGGTCTGTGTGCCATATGGGACCCTTGCTAGGGGCCAGGAATTGAACTGGTGCTGCAGAGGCTGCAGGCAGCTTCCCAGCCCAGCGCTCAACCGCTGTGCCACCAGGGAGGCCCTGCATATTCATTCTTAAAAAGACCCCACCAAACCTAGATTTAACCATCTTATTAAGTAGTTTAAAAATTATAATTTTAGTTCATTTATAGCTTTTTCCCCCAATTTGAATGTAATAAAATCTCCCCATGTCAATTTTGGAGTCAAATTTCAAAACATAAGGCCAGAGGGACAGTTTTCATTCTTTATTCAATATCTTTTTAATCCACAGCAGTGTGCAATATTCCTTAATGCATAGTTACCTCAAAACTGAACCTGTAGTTTCCTTTCCATCTAAGATAAGGGATGGGGGGTCGCATATATATCATTTTCAAGCTACCATAGAGTAAGGATAAAGGTTATATTCTCTTGCTAATGGAAATGTCAAATATCAAAGTTAGGTTCAATTATCTCCAAAAAGACATATCTTTAAATGGGTAATCTAGAGTAGGGAAATTCATGTGATAGAATAATAAACAGTTCTGATTTTGAAATCATTACAGAAAAGACATATAATACTATTAAAATTTCTGAAGATAAGATAAATACATGGAATTCACTAATATGGGAACAATGTTATCACTGAATTATTTAAAATATACAGACATCTTTCCTTCTTCAATACACACTTTTTGGGACCTCCCCTGGTGGTATAGGAGGTTGAGCGTGTGCTGTGAAGCTGTCCACAGCCTCTGCAGCGCCAGTTCGATCCCGGGCAGCCAGCGAGGGTCCCACATTGTGCAGCAGACCTCTCCTGTCGTGCCTGCTGCTCCCCTCAGCAATGTATTTCATCAGTCTGCCTGTTCTGTTCCCTGCCCTGTCTCTGGTGAATCCTCTCACCCTCCCGCACATCTGGCCTGTATTCTGGTTCTTATATAAATAAATAACTAAATAAATCTAAAAATAAATTATCCATGCCCTTTAAAAAACACATACTTTTTGGTTAAAAGTATAGGTATAGGGTGCCTCCCTGGTGGCACAATTGTTTAAGCACCACACTATGAAGCAAACCATAGCCTCTGCAGCAGGAGTTTGATCCCCAACCAGGGAGCAACCCACATGGTGCAGCAGACCTCTCCTGACTTGCCTGCTGCTTCCCTCAGCAGTGTATTTCAGTCAATCTGCCTGTTCTGTTCCCAGCTCTGTCTCTGGTGAATCCTCTCATCTCCCACATCTCTGGCCTACACCCTAGCTCTTGTATGCATAAATAAATAAATCTTTTAAAAAAAAGCATAGATATAAAAATGACTCTACAACAATTGGAATTCCATATCAACAGCAAACGATCAGTGATTGTTTATCTAGTAATGCCTGCAACAAACTATAATCATTGTTCTATTTAAAAGGAGGTAGGATTTTAGGAATTAATGCATTGTGAGATCACTTTAATCATGGGTCTCTTTTGATTTCTTATGTGGAGTTCTCAAACTAAGGATGCGATGCATGTTACCTTTAGATACTCAATAACTTTGTTTTTTTGCCTTCACTACCTTCATAAATCATATGTGTATCAAGAATGTCACCCTTCCATTAAGATAGTTATTTTGGTATTCAGGAATCAGTTAATATACAGATTAACCCATAATTTGCCAATTTCAAAAAGAAACAACAGAAGGAGATCTCTATAGAGTCTAGTGATATTTCAATATTTGACAGACATAAGTTGACATAAGTTGATGAGGATGTAGGGATTTCACAACTCAAGAATGAAACACACTGGCATAATATATCTGGAGTCTTAATACCCCTAACTTTAGCTGCTATAATGACTGTGCTGTTAAACCTGGCTTTTTTGTTGTTGTTTCCTTGACCTAATTGCTTTAGTAACTCTGTGATTCTAAAATTCTTAGGGGGAATGACTAATGACTAACCTATGATCTCAAAAAAAATTAATTCAAAAAATAAATTCAATAGAACACAAACTATATTTCTAGACTTACACTGAGGGTTAGGGTAAAACATTGATTGGGCAACTCTAGAAGCTTCATGTGTATTCTAGAAATGAAGCATGCTCATGGCAATAATGCTATCTTCAATATTAGAAATATTAGCATACAATAGTAATACTATCAATGTAGTATTGACGCAGTCAACACCTTAGCATACAATAGTAATACTATCAATGTATAATGACGCAGTCAACACCTTATTGGATGATAACAAAATTTTGAGTTACTCAATAAAAATCAAACTGAGATGGGGTAAAATAAAATGAAGAAAAAGCAAACAAGCCAACAAAAAGCTGAGAGAGTACTATATACTTCATCGGTTCTAGCTTAATATTATCTTTCAAATCATTTTATTATTATATTTAAAATATGTGTATATATAGATAGATGTATCATATACATAGTTATTTGTAAAATATGCTTTTCAAAATATACATGCAAACATTTAAATACATTATTTTAAAGATTTATTTATTTATTTATACCAGAACTGGGTTACAGCCCAGATTCACAGGAGGGTGAGAGGATTCACCAGAGACAGAGCAGGGAACAGAACAGGCAGTCTGGTGAAATGCACTGCTGAGGGGAGCAGTGCGCAACAGAAGAGATCTGCTGCAACATGTGGGACCCTCACTGGCCAGCCAGCTGGGATTGAACCAGAGCTGCAGAGGCTGCAGACAGCCTCACAGCGCTGCGCTCAACCACCTGTGCCCCCAGGGGAGGTCCCATTTAAATACATTTAAGGAAATAAACTAAGATTAATTATTGCTAATTTCTATTTGTAACCTATTAAATCAGTTGAGTTGGCTTAGGATATCTATACATTATGTAAAATGTATAGCAAAAGTGTTTTAAACACAGAACCTTCTATAAATGAGAAAACATAATGAACACAAACTATTTCTGAAACATTGACTCATATACTCTAGAATGTTAAATACCAAAACTGCTAAATAAATATAGCAGTTATCTAATTAAATGATCTCTTCATATCATTCTTGTTCAAACTTTAATGATCAGCTACTCTATTTTAGTGCATATTTATTACTTGTAATTCAGCTAAGGAGGAAAAAAATAATTTATGTTTGCTCCCTACTAACATATTTGCTTCCCCCTCACCCATGCCTTATAAACAATCTTATTTCTTCAAACAACACTATGTTATAAGATCAGAGACCTTATTATTCAGAAAAATTTCTTGGCTTCCCCAGACTAATAATTGGAACTAATTTTTTGACAAAGGTCAGGGGAGTATTAATTATTTGGCACAAATGGTTAGACTTCATGCTTTGGCTACTTAGAAATATCCTGGAAAATAAGTTGATGCAGGCATTACAGTACCTTCAATAAGGAAATTTTCATCAGAAAGTAGACTTAAACATTGCATACATAAAGACTTGTTGATATAAAGTATCCAAATAAATATTTCCTTCTGTAGAATTATTCAATTTGTTCTATAGAAGCACAGGCTACTTTTGAAATTTGCAGATTATCTCTTATGTAAGCTATTAAGCCAAAGATTTATCTTCTTCCAGAAAAATTTACAAACACCTCATCTCAGATTCTAGAAATAACTCAATTTTTGTCCTGGAAATAAGTCTCTAGTCATTTCCTTTGCATAAAACCCCTAAACCTTGGAAGAATTATTTTAAACTTCATATAGCATATGCAGTCTTTATTCAAAGTGTTAGTCTTGATATTTAATATTAGTAAAAATGCCTGTCTCAAAACACAATATATCCCACAAAATCCCAGTTAACTTTAGTTATATGATAATTGAGGACATGTAAGTTAATATCATAAAAATTTTAATCACAAAGAAGATAAATTTATATATATATCACTACTGTAATAATGGAAAACTGTAATTCAGTTACCAAAGTTAAGAATGTGTATATTTTTAAGAAGAATCATGGGTATTTTTTAAACATCATTTTGGTATAAAGAGTTATATACAATTATGGATTTTTTGTTTCCATTATAATTGCATTTGATGACTACATTTCAGAATGTGTACTTTACTAAAAAAAATACAGAGGAAGGTAAATGAAAACAAAATGTGATATATCTAAAGATCTGAAACTACACTTGTATTATGTCTCAATCTATTGACTTACTTTCTTCTAAGTTATTTTTGGTAATAAATATACTTCTTTACAAAATATGCATCTAATAATATATAAACCTGTAGGACATTGCTTTTCCAAATATAATCTCCAATACCCTGCAGGAAAATTAGCTGGATTAATATAAAATATTGGAGGATTGCAGCTCAAGTTTTTCATTTTAAGGACTAAACAAAAGATGACATGTGCATCTAATCAAAAGAGTCAATAACATATCTTACTAAACTTTAAAATCAGCAACCAATTACATAGTAAAAATCCTTCCATATATATTCTGAAATTTAATATTGTATATTCATGCATACATTTTTGTGTGGATCTTAAAGCACTTCGAATCTGAAGCACACTTCCTAGCCTCCAAGTAAATTGAAAAGCCCAGGGGAGTGAATGCTAGCAGATGGCTAGTAAACATGGCACTCAGATACATGAGTAGTTCCTTTACATTGCCATCTGCCATGTAATCCTCCCAGAGAGTGAAATCTTTCAACTATAAAATGTTGCCCTAATATTTCACAGTACCCATTAATACATAATGGACAGGTAAGGAAAGTTCTGCAATGGATGAAAAGTCTCTTAAGCATTTCTTAATAAATATCTTCTGGGAAAAAATATTGATATATTTTAAATTAATTGAACGTGTCACAGTGTTGAGCTTTCATAGAACAACTACATTTACATATACATAGCCATATGGTAGTATTTGCATAGTCATACCTCCTGGGTTGCAAAAACTTACTTCACAATGATCACAGTGTTTGTCAGTATTCTTGCACAACTGTCAATCAGTTCTGGTCTCTAAATATCTAGAAAGGGGCCTCCCCAGTGGCGCAGCGGTTGAGCGCTGGGTTGCGAAGCTGCCCGCAGCCTCTGCAGCGCCGGTTCGATCCCCGGCTGCTCCCCCGCCACCGGAGGAGGGTCCCACATGGCGCGCAGACCTCTCCTGCCGCCCGCTGCTCCCCTCAGCAGTGTACTTCGGTCCTTCTGCCTGCTCTGCTCCCCGCTCTGGCTCTGGTGAATTCTCTCACCCTCCCGCGCTTCTGACTGTACCCAGTGCATGTACAAACAAACAAATAAATAAATATGCATGCCTCTTTAAAAAAATAAATAAATAAATAAATAAATAAATATCTAGAAAACAAACATAGGGGAGAGAAGAAATCAACTTAATCATCTCAGCATATCAGAAATGATTTATAATTCCATTCAAAGGTAAAACCATTATTTTGGATTCTGTATTACACGTTTTCATTTATTTAATATACTGAATTTAGTATTGATACTTATTTATACATTTTTTAAATAAATATTTTTCTATTTGTTTTAATTTTTGCATAGAAGATCTGGGGTGTAGGCCAGAGGTGCAGGGGGGTGAGATGATTCACCAGAGACAGAGCGGGGAGTAGAACAGGTAGATTTACTAAATACATTGCTAAGGGAGGCAGAGGGCAAAGCAGGAGATGTCTGCTGGCCAGGTTGAACTCAGGCTATAGAGGTGATTACACTGAAACTTAACTCCCAGGGAGTTAAGTTTAAATAAAATGGGGGAGAGGTGGAAACACAGTAATTCTTTCAGTGACAATTAAGTACTAAGTTATACTGATGATGACTATTATAAAATGTTTTAATTTTATACCTTCTCAATATACATGTAATTCTATTTTCCAATAAAGCAAGTGTAAATGTACGCGTATTTATTTGTATAATTCATCTAGCATGTGATTTTGACTCTGCTAGTCTAAACTTGGAAGTTTACTGAGGACCTGATGACTGGCATCTCCATAAGGAAGTGAGACTGAGACTACTAGAAAGGATTGGAAAGCGAGAAAAATGGTCATGCCAAGACCAAAATTGGGGTAGTGGGAGAGACATCAGTCCCTGCCCAGCCTGGACTTACTGAGCTTCCTTTGACTCCTAACTCACTTCAGAAAGACTACCACCTCTGAGAAGAATGCTGTCTATTTAATAGATTTGAAAATATGGGAGTAAGGAATGTATCTACAAGGGTGTGAGATCCAATATATACAAATAACTCATGAACTCAACAAAAAGAAAACAAATTACCCAATCAAAAAAATGGGCAGAAATACTTAATAGACTCTTTGACCAGAAGACATACAAATGGTCAACAGACATTAGAAAAAAATGCTCTTCATCATTTATCATGGAAATGCAAGTCAAAACTATAATGAGATACCACCTAACCCCTGCAAGAATGACTCAGACCTAAAAGACTAAATGTGGAGAAAAATGAACTCTTGCACACTGTTGATGGAAATGTAGACTAGTACAGCCTCTATGGAAAATAGCATGACTGTTTCTCAAAATATTAAAAATGGATCGATCATATACTCCAGGAATCCCTTTCCATATATACCTGAAAAATACAAAACACTAATAGGAAAGGAATATCCATTCCTATGTGCATTGCAGCACTATTTACAAGAGTCAAGTTATTAAAACAAAAACTAAGTGCCCAAAGATAGATGAATGGATTAAGAAGATGTCATCTATATGCACAATGGGATACTACTTAGTTTAAAAAAAAAATGTCATTTGCAAAAACAGATGGAACTATTCCTTCCTTCCATTCCTTTCATTCTCCTCTTTTAGGCTTTTCTCTGTCCATACAAACTAATAAAACCTGCTCATGAATGTTGCCTACTTTAAGGCAGAGATTTCTCTGTTATTCAGTGGAAAATGATGTCTTTTTGAAGTATATTATTTGCATACTCTAAGAAAAAAACAAAAACAAAACCTAAGGCTCTTATATCAAAAAATATATTCAAACAATTTGAAATTACTTATATATCTTATGTAAATGTTAATCTAAGGAAGCAAGTAGAAATTTCATAAAGTAGAGTATCTTCATCATCTGTTCCTTCAAAATAACACAACTCACTGGTGTCAGTCAGTTGTGTCTATGGAAGAAATGAGGACTCCAGGCTGCCACTAGTCTGTCATCTTAGATCACATATCCTAAATTATTTTGTTAAGAGCTGTCACTAAATACATGGTGCGAGCTTAAGGATAAGGTACTAGATGAATATTGTTTTATTCAGTTCATCTTCAATTACTGACTTTGATTTCTGACCTACTTTTCATGACTTCTCTCTCAGAACTTTGTACTCAGGGACTCCCTATGAGATCTTCTACTTTCATTTCCATTGCAGGAAATAGGAAAATATCTTTGTAGTATCTCTAGGGAAATAAATGGATTATATTACCTTCATCTCTAGATTGCGTTTCCAAGACTGTCCTATTTGTGTGTGTATTGAATTATTGAAAAATATCACATTGATATAAATATTTTCTTCCTTTAAACTTTTAAAAACATATTTATTTTTACATAGTCTTTAAGATCGCTTTAGTGATTAAAGTTGAAAAATATGACCCTTATCTTTAGCCACATGTATCACATAACTACAACACTTCTAGATGCAAATGAATAATAATTTGTATGAACCAATCTTCCTTCATATATTGTTTGATGAAATATATTACTGAACTATTTGAGGATTGAGAACTATAAGCTGACATATAACTATATGCATATAACATTTCTACAAAGGTGCTAACTTGAACAGAAGAACAAAACGTATCTTGGAGGAAGAGTTAATTTCAGGTAATGATTTTGTTTATGTACAGCTCACATCATGTTATATAAGCTTATGGGAATTAAGCAGAAGAAGGCAAAGTTTAGTAGTTTTGTTTTCTTTTTCTTTTTTTTAGAATAAGGGCAGTTTATTGCTTTAATCAAAGGAAGACAAGTACAAGAACAGCAGCTACAGTTATGTTGGTGGACTTATGGTGAAAATGTAGGGAAAACGATTTTTCCAACTGTTTTATATTTTGCATCTACTATCTGAAAATCATGAATAAAATTGAATACTTGAGACTAAGCGAGGAAGATAGATATTGGAGTTTAGAGAAGAATGAGGATGGCATAAAGGAATCAAACAGGAGAGTAAAAGAAAATAGGAATTAGGAAATATGTATCTATATATACAGATCTAGATGCAGATGGATATAAACATAATATTATCTATCTCTTAGCCTATTTTAATGTGTTTGTGCATATATTTCTAGTAAATTGTCAGTTTGGGATTTATAGGTTTCTCTAAACCCACAGTAAGAGGAGTAATTGATTTGTCCTGGCTAGGGCTTCTGCTAGTTAAGTAAAAAGATTGGAGAAAGGGAAAAAGCAACTATTGATGAAGTAATGATAATGGTAGAAAGGAGAAGCTAAGCCTGCTAAGAAAATAAGACAGGATTTGAGTAGCATAAAGAAGAGTAAAAGTGATATATCCAAAAGGTTGGATTGCCTGATAAGTTAAGAAATGATTAAATTCAGATTCTTATAACCAGATAAGGTAAACAAGAAAAATAGGTGGCAGCAGTTAGAAAGCATAAACTTCAACAATGTTTGTCAGTGTCAGATTTGATATGTGAATCAAATTACAGTTTATTTTTATTGATAAAATTCATTATCAGCATTTAAAATAAATTTATTTAAAGGTACATATTGTGATGGTGATGTTTTGACGAAGTTTTTATTTTCCTGTTTTATTTCTTAAGTACTTTAATTGACCTTGGATATGGGAAACATGACTTTTAAACAGATGACATCTTCACAGAGTCATATTGCTCAATATTTATTTTTTAAGAAAGCATAACTGAATCCATGAATTTTAGGGCAATGCTCCTTTAACTCTATATATTTATTTAAATCTTGTTCTTTCTCTGTACATAAACTTCACAATTTATTTTTTACTCAAAGATTAAGTTCCTTATGCCAGTTAAATTAATATGTATGATTCATTTGAAGATAACTTTTTCATAGTGGAGCTTTTACTACCTGGATTTTGTAATGCTTTTATGCTTTGAGTTTTATATTATGTTAAAATGGATAAAAATGATATGAATGCATGATACTATCTAACAAAACTAGTATAATAATCAAAAAAGTCTTAAAGACCTAACACTTGATTTTCTTTGAGACATTGAATAAAGATGAATTTTCTCACAACATGACTCAGCCTACCTTCTGACTTATTATTCAGATATTTAAGACACTATTACATTTTCTATAAAAACTGTAATCTAGTAATTGGTATCAAATAATTATCTACATTAGACATGTAAAATATGCTTAAGATTATAGAGCTCCCTCTTTACTTCAAATAATTGAGTCAGAGACAAGCTACTCTTCTTAGTACATTTCTTTATAACTGTCAAACTTTAGAAATTTAACTGCTAATATAAGCCCTATCTCTTCACAAAGGAGAATCTTCAGTAGCATCATATATTAGTGATGAGTTTTAATACTGTTTGGTACTTTGCCTTTAATTTTATTCTTTCCATTTCACTTTGGTATTGCTTAGATCTCTTCCTACACCCATCACCATGTCAAATAACTTCTATTTCTACTCTGTTTAAGTGTGTTATTGAGTTTTATGCGTCTTTCTAATAATAGACATTATAATTAGTACAAATTTCACATTTTATATAATCTCGAAAATGTAGCTGCAATTAAAATAATCATCTAAAGGAATATTGGGGTAATTAAGGTGCAGAATAACGGGGTTTCTGAAAAAATAGTAGAAAATAAGTGCTCCTAAATTTACAAAAATATAGTGATTTAAATAAATGAATTTATTTTTCAACATCCTAATGACAATATATTAAGTGAAACAAATGAAATTTTGTTAAAAGAAATACTATTATTTGTGGGCCTCCCTGGTGGCGCAAAGGGATAAGATGCAACCTACGAAGCTATCTGCAGCCACTGCAGCATGAGTTTGTCCCTGGCCAGGGAGTTACCCACATGGCACAGCAGACCTCTCCTGACTGGCCCGCTGCTCCCTTAGCAATGTATTTCAGTCACAATGCCTGTTCTGTCCCCCACTCTGCCTCTGATGAATCCTCTCACCACTCCCACTTCTGACCTGTCCCCCAGTTCTTTTATACATAAATACATAAATCTTTAAAAATAAATAAATACATACTATGATTTGTATGTCTATGTGTGTGTACTTGTGATGATGAGTCTCTATTAGACAGAAGAATTGCAAATACTGACCTAATTTTATTTTCAATTTCAACCTAAGCATACCACACCATATATTATGAGCTTTTGTGATATCTATATATCTTACTAAAATCAATTTAACTTGTAAACCATATCATTTAGTGGAGTGCTAAAAAAGTGAATTCAAATGATCTGAATTTATTCTTTTGAGATATATTTATTCTGATCACACATATGTAATTTTAGGTTATCAAATTTCAATTTTTTGAAAATTATCTATTATAATTCAAATACAGATATTTCTTCATACTTGAATTTTAAGAATCTATCGAATCAATAGCTTAATATGTGCCTATAACTGATTCTCTTTGCTCAGTTTTAATATGGACTATAGGAGTTTTTGGGAATTTTGGTGCTAGGAGTTCTCTGGCAACAACATCAGGAGTCTTCTACACTCCCACAACACAAATGCAATGTAAACCAATGTTATATCAATAAAAATATTAAATTACTTAAAATGAAAAGTGATTTGATTAAAATCAGAAAAAAAATCACATTTTCTCAGAATTTCTTTTAAATATCCTGATATTATTTGCTGAGATCAGAATAGGAGCAGTGATTCAATCTATAAAGAATCCTTTAGGAAGGGTATTACATCATTTGGTGTTTTCACCTAAAGTACCTATTATATAAAGATGAGTCTATCTATCTATCTATCTATCTATCTATCTATCTATCTATCTATCTATCTATCTATCTATCTGCCTATCTAATCTACCTATCTACCTACCTACCAATCATCTATCATCTAATCTATATCAATGCATGTCCTTTATAATATCACAGAATCAACTTAATCATCTACTTCCTCAACTAAAGCTATTGTTGAAAATAATCCTTTGTGTTAAGTATTTAAGTACATTAATGACTTACTTTCCCCATTACTTTTTTTTGTTTGTTTTTCTCTCCACTATTGACCACTCCATGTTACAATTTGTTTTAAATCAGAATATTTCCAATCTCACTGTTGTGATGCAAATTTTTTTTTATTTTAGTAACTGAACAAATAAAAAGAATGAATTAGGTTGTATTTTTGCTAACTTAAGCATAATAATTACTATTAAGAAAAAATAATTTAAAAATGTTTTCTTTATTTTTCCACTTAGTCAAATACATGTACTATGATGGGAAGATGGGAAAATAATCCCTACCCCTTTCAGTACTTCTCAGGCTACTTGAGTAGTAAAATTAGCATCAGACAGATTAAAGGAAAAAAGAAAATTAAATTGCATATGTATGGGGAGACCACATAGAACATGAGCGATATGAAAATGAAAAGTTATAATTAACTATATATTTTATCCTTAGCTAAGGCAAAAGATAGGGGTCTGGGACCTCAAGGGGTGGGAGATAACTCACTTTTTTTTTAAAGAAGTGCAAATGTTGAATAATTACTTGTGTTTGCCTTATAGGTAAGTTATTCAGATAGAAAGGTAGTTTCTGAATATAGCCCTAATTGTGGGTAGTACTCACAAGTTATACTGTTGAAGGTAGTTAAGAAAGTGGTAAAGATTTATCTTGAGACTTCATGTTCCATTTCCATTCCTTCTAAAATAATCCACATTTCAAAACAGATTTGGTGTAGACCTATTCTGAACCTCTTCACTTTCAGAAAGAATTAATATAACATTAATATTTCAGAATGACTTCAGACTATCATGGTTACTTTAGACTTCTTAGCCATCTAATCCAGTGACTCCTAAAATATTCTATACATTTGAATCATATGGGGGTACATGTTAAACATTCAGTTACTTTAATCCACCTCCACATCCATTAAAGCAGAACTTGTGGGGGAAAATGTTTATGCAGATAAATATGGATCATTCTCTTGCAAAGACTTAGCTGAAAACAACTAGCCTCTTAAAAACTACAGACTTAAAATCTTTGTGTTCTTTGAAACTCATATTAAAATTCAAAGTACAATAAAATTAATCAGTTTTATTTTATTTTCTATTTTATTTTCTATTTTATTTTCTAGCATTTGTTAAAAGGCTGAAATTGAAAGAGTAAGATTTGTCTGACTTCCAAATTTGTGCACATTTGCAACAGTACAGACTTCAATTCTAGTTCAAGAGTTTCTTGCATGAATATATGAATTACTTCGGTGTCTTTTTTTTTTAAGATTTATTCATTTATTTTATACAAGAACCAGGGTACAGGCCGGATGCACGGGAGGGTAAGAGGATTCACCAGAGACAGAGCGGGAAACAACAGGAAGACTGATGAAATACACTGCTGAGGGGAGCAGTGGGCGAGACAGGAGAGGTCTGCCGCACCATGTGGAACCCTTGCCAGCCAGCAGGGATTGAACCAGCACTGGAGAGGTGGCAGACAACTTCACAGTGTGGCACTCAACCACCTGCACCCCTAGGGGAGGTCCATTTTGGTGTCTTTTTTTGCCTAATCATGTGGAGAAAATAAATGAGAAGTTGGATTTTCCCTACATATAAGTTGTAATACATGCATTTACATTAGTTTACAATTTTAACAACATGAAGGAAAATCATACCTTCTTATTTTTTAAAACTCTATAACTTATCCTTATATTTTATTTTTTTTACATTTTACTTTCCTCTATTTTTTCCATTTTTCTCTTAATGTTTTACTATTTGAAACCCACTTTCAGTTTAACTCCATTAGCAATTTTATCTGCTTTTGTGCCAAAATTTTGTATTTTGATACTATGCTTCAAAAAAAGAAACAAACATAAATAATGTCATAAATCATCTATTTTTGTGTTTAATATTTATATTTAATTGAGATAAGTTGGCTTATATAGTTTTTATTTCAGAAGTAGAGGATTCCTCCCTTCTTGTGTTATTAATATAGAGCATCTCCTACCTTAAGTAGCCAGAGGCATCCACCATAGTCATTTGTGCTCCTTCCGACTTTGTTCTTATCCCTTCTCCACCCATCACCCATCAGTATTCCTCAGTTCTATAATCAGCTTTCAAGGATAGGTTTTAGTTTGGTTTTATCTCACCCTTTATTTGGTTTCTCTATATTCCACTTATAAGTGACACCATCTGGTATTTATCTTTTCCATCTGACTGTCTTCTCTTAGCATAATCCCTTCAGTTCCATCCATGTTGAAGTACTTGCATAGTTTCAGAAGAGTTGCAAAAACAATATGAAAAAAGATTTTGAAAACTTCCCCTATGTTCCTTACCAATATATTACAAATGCTAGCATTATTTTTAACACATTTGATTTAACATTCTCTCTTGCTCTCCAATAAAGATGCTCAATAAGTTATACATGCCTTATACAGTCACAGCCAATTATCAAAATCATAAAATTAATGTTAACACAATGTAATCAAGTAATAAATTCACATTCTAATTTCATCAGTTGACCCACCAGAGGTAAACTAATTTACTAGAACCCAATTATGGATCACATGCTGAATTAGTTTTCATGTCTTTTTAATCTCCCTAATTTGGAATAAAAAAAATAGGTTTCTTTGTCTTTCTGGGACTTGTGATTTTGAAGAGCAAAGGAAAACTAAAACTAAATTTAAAATAATTTCATTAGTCTTTACCCCTTCTTAATTTGGGAATAGCTGCTCTTGATAGAAGATTTAGTGGATTTAAAGTTAGATAAACTACAAATTGACAAGCACGTGCCAAACAAATTCTATTAACAGTAATACCACATCATTATTGCATTTAATATGACCAGAGAAAATGTCATACTTCATCAGTTCAATTATCTAACTAATATAACATTTTCTCTTTGACAGTGACTAAAGTGACATTTTGTGGAGAATTATGGTAGCAACCCTCAATGACCAAACCTTTGAAAACAATTGTAATATTTTTCCATGTTATGCTAGCAGTGAACACCAAGTGTATATATGCCAATTTTTGTTTTCTTCTTAATCTATGTGAAGTGAGATGTGCAAATGTACTTTTCTTAATACAGTTTGCGTAGCTTATGGAAGTGGTTCAACTTGGTATAGCAAATGTTCTAAAGTATTGGAAAAATGATTGAACATCAAATAAAGAACAATTAAAAGTGATTTGTTATTTATTTTCAGCTACAGAGTCTCCAACTTTATTCTTGTGGGCTGAGTACCGTAGACAGTCATCTCTTTAATTTATCAGACACTATTTTATGAAAAAGAAAACTAGAATGTTTCCTAGTGATTGACTATTGATTATTAGCATTTTAATCAATTTACATTTGTTTGCTAAACTCATTGTATTGTTAACAGTTACATATTACACTATTATTATATATACTAATGTTGTCCTTTCATTTTTATTGGGGATGAGCAGAAACTTTATCTTATATATTTTATAATATAAATATCTGGATATCAAATATGTAGTAGCATATATTCAAAAGCTACTCTTAAAGGTTTAAAATATCAGGTAGAAAGGAATTAGGTATTTTAACAATAATTTGGAATAGTTATTATAATAGCCACATAGTTTAGCTATTATATAATAGCCACATAGTTTAGTTTATGTTATATTTATTATCACTATTTTTACTTAAGAAAATCTAAAATAAAGTGGACTCTTTTTTACAATATATCTACTCACACATGAACATATAACTATATGTGTAATATGTAACTCTTAAAAACTATTTTTTAGGGACAGTAAAACCTGCTTTCACTGTTTCTGCACTGGTAAATATATTGTGTTATTTCTCATTTTCTCCTTCTTTGACTTTGTAGTCATGCCCTCATTACCATATTCAATTAATTAGTGCACAAAGGTAATATTCTAGTGTTCACAACTCATGGAGTTGCATTATTGACTCCAAATAAATAGGGCAGGTCCTTAATGCAAGGTGAGCATTCAGAAATCAGAGGGAACAAAGAAAGCATTTCACACCTTTATGAAAACACTAGCACTAAAAATTCATTGCTTGACCAAGAAGACATCCTACAAGGACAAAGAAAAAAAAAGAGAGAGAAAAAAGAAAGTGCACATTCAAATTAAGTTTAAAAAAGAGTTGCATGCATTTTTATCTCACTTTAACCCGACTGAGTCAACAATAGTATTTCTTTAGAACTAGCCACCTCACATTTTGAAAGCAACCACAGCATTATTTTGGCTTTATAATTTTTGTATTTATTACACTTGTATACAAGTTGCTAAAAGCATTTCAATTGGGGCATTTTCTATATGCTCATTTTTGTTCTTAATTCCTTGCTGAGTTAATGCAGGAGGGTTTCATAGTGTTTTTCATAGCTTTGTTGAAAAAATGCAAATACAAATAGATTTACTTTAGAATGTAACCTGGACATAAAGTACTCCTTAAAGACAAATTTGAAGTAATGCCTTATGTTTGATGTTTAAATATAGCCAGATTCTATTACCTGTAACACAGTGTAGGTAATTCTTATAACCTCCACAGCAATAGTGTGATCAGACACTGTATCTGTTGCAGCCATGAAGGTTTTCCCCTCTTCCATCTATGTTCAACTCTACAACACCTTTTCTACATTGTTAACACCTTATCACAAGGTGCCATCAACATTTCCATATTTTATCAGGTCTAGTAGTTTGAAAAATACCAATTTCAGTGAGTTTTATTTATTTTTTAAGATTTATTTATTTATTTATGCAAGCACTGGGTACAGTCAGAGGCATGGGAGAGTGAGAGAATTCACCAGAGCCAGAGCAGAGAGTAGAACAGGCAGAGTGATGAAGTACACTGCTGAGGGGAGCAGCGGGCGGCAGGAGAGGTCTGCGTGCCATGTGGGACCCTCGCCCAGCGGCTAGGGATCAAACTGGTGCTGCAGAGGCTGCGGGCAGCTTTGCAACCCAGTGCTCAACCACTGCACCACCTGGGAGGCCCAATTTCAGTTAGTTTTAAATGAGTATTATTCTAATGTAAATAGAATAAGCTTGACTTTTTTATAATCATTATCTTAACACAAACTCATGTAATTTTATTTTAGTAGAATTTCAATAACTATTAATTTTATGGACATCAATATGGAAACTAGTGAATGTTTCCTCTAAAGCATATTTTGAAAATTTTATGCACTTTCAAATTTTACCAAAAACATCACCATCTCACAGTAAGAGAGAAGAATCCTTGGAGGTTCACTTTGTGTAGTTAACCAACATGGTAACAAAAAAAATACTGAAACATAAGAATATTTCAACATTTCTGAGATTTTTGCCTAAAGTTCACTGAATAGTTAAAAACAATACAAAACAGAACAAAAAGTCAAAAGAGACTGTAAAACTGGCATGGCTGAGATGCAGATTTAGTATGACTCATTATTCAATTACTGTAAAAGTGTAGTCCTTTTCCAACATGTTTTTCTAAATATATAAGTTTACATGAAAATACTTTGTGACACAGAATGTATATTCCCTGTATTCAAATGAGAATAAAATAACGCTGATGGGGGTAGAATAATTCTTCCACTGGGAGTGAGTCTAGTCTAGACAATTCATAACTGATAAAGCTGTGAGCTTTAAATAGATATTTAAATGTCAAAAAATGGCAAAGCATATTTTAATTATTCAGTACTTAAAAAGCTCAAAGGTGTATAAAAAAATTTCACATGTAAGTATAAGAATGCCACCTTGTGTAGCAGCAATACTTATTTCCAAATTTTCTTGTGGACATGAGGAGAAAGAGGGAGAAAGGTGGAATTTCCTCTCATTGCTACTCTTTAAAATATTTGGAGAAAAGCTTAAGGAAATTTGCTATAATTTTCCTCTTTTTTTTTTCCTTCTGATTATCAACATGTGAATGTGACATTGTGTTGTACGCAAGAACAAATCATGTTTAAGAAATGTTTCACTGTTATGTTCCCTCAGGCTGAGAGATCTCTTTCTTTCTCTACTTGAATGGCCTGCATAAATAGAGATTTCTGGCATATGCATTCAACTGAAACAAATTAATAACTGCCCTCAATTGCACAGTAACATTGTTTTTGCACCATTCATTACTACATTAGTCCTTCCGACTTCTCTTACACATAGGGTTTGAAAAAGTAGCCCAATGTTTCTGCCAGCGCTTCATTTCTTTGACAAAGGCAGTAGATTTTACATTAGAAAACTGTCAACTGTTGCAAAACCTTCAATAGTATGATTTTGGCCAGCAACACACACACACACACACACACACACACACACACACACATAGGCATTCAGACGGGCTTTTTCTTTAAAGATAGGATTATCTGGTTCAAGGTCCTAATAAGTCATTCTTTTGCTTATTTCCTTTTTCACTGTGTTCATTCTACTCACATATATCGTCTTTCAATTCTGTTCAATCTCATTTTGGTCTCCCTTTCATTAAAAAAAAAAGTAATATGAAGTTCTTTTTCCTTTTGACAAAGGAATTTTTGTATTCTTTTACCTTATCTACAAGTCTAATATGAGATGCTTAAACAAAATTGCTAGAGAAATCACTGAGGAAAGAAAAAAAAAAAACAAACAGAAAACCAACATATCATTTATAGAAGAATACAAAATCATGTGTCAGTCTTCTAGATAGGCTAGCTAAAATTTGCTGTCTGAAAAATCCATCCTTTTCTTTTTTCACTGAACAAAGCTGTAAGTAGTGCAGCCAGTGCCACACTTAGAAAAGATCATGAAAGCGGTAGAGGTTGCCCTGGGAGTTCCATAAATTTCAATGGCATCCTCTTTCTGTTCCTGTTTCTGTCACTTTCTCCTTGTTTCTCTCTCTTGTTCTCTTTTATTCTTTGACTTTGAGTGAATGATTTCATTGTTCTGCATGTAGCTCTTCATTTTCTAGCTTAATTAACAAAAGACTTCAAAAGTTAATTAGCTTAAAAATTTAACTTACATCTAACTGGATTAGTTATTAGTCACTTGTAAGGTTAGGCTATAAGATACTATGAATTTATCATTGCACTATTTATACTGTGAGTTTTATTAAAAAGTACAAAATAAGAAACTAACATGACCTGTTTTACAATATCTATTGTTAAGTTATTATGTATTGATCATCAATTTTATTATTAAGTATCAGATTTAGAAATTCAACTTCTCCACATGTGTGACTTGAAATCACTAGTTTCAGTTGTGTATCGCTATAGCAATTGTCTTGTAAGGTATACTTTTAGTAACTTATATGTCTTAAGAATTTGCCTTAAAGGGATCTCCCTGTTGGCTCAAGGGTTGGCAAAGCAGACCTCTCCTTACTCACCCGCTGCTCCCCTCAGCAGTGTACTTGGGTCAGTCTGCCTGTTCTGTTCCCCACTCTGTCTTTGGTGAATTTTCTGACCTCCTGCATCTCTGGCCTGTACCCCAGTTCTTGTATGCATAAATAAATACATCTTTAAACAAACAAACAAAAATTGGTAAAATTATAAGCAAAATATAATTTTATACAGAAAAAATACAATTTTATACAGAAAATTATTTTATCAGTAGCCAGAACAAACATATCCATACCAACAGAATTACTCCATTCTTTAGCTATTAATATAAGAAAAAAAGTGTCAACTATTGAGTTATTTTCAAGAAATTAACCTTAACAACTAATTAATCATATATCTGATATGATCATATTGGGATCATAGTGGGAGCTGTCTGAAATGTGGAAATACTAATATAATTATGAATCCAAACAAAAGGGGACATCTGAGGCAGTCATAAAATTGCACATCTAAGGGATTTGGATACAGACAGGTCTATGTTTAAATATTAGATCAAGCATTTTCTATGAATATAAAAATTAAAATATGTATTTAATTTTGAGCTTATATTTTCAGTGTAAAAAGTGACCATTTAAGTATTGGTCTTATTTAATGCTAAAAATTGCCAGTAGAATAATCTAATCCTTATCAATTCTCTCTGAATCAAATATGATAAAATGAAATCTCACTCAAGATTCAGCTATATCTATAAATAAAAATAACAGAAAAAAAAAAGCAACTACCCCAAACATAGTTGCATAGCTAAACATTCTGATAAATATTTTCTGTTGAGTTCTGCACTATAGACAATTTTCATAATACTTTGAATTTCATTGAAGACTTTTCATTGAACATAGAGTCATGCAGGTTTGAAGTGACAAGCAGAATTCATTCCCACCTTACTGCGTGAAACTTAACTCATGAAATGTTAAATTTAACCACCCTGCTTTTACTGTATGTATGAAGGATTTTTTTCAAGTGTGAAATAAAATGCATCATTAAGACTTAAATAAAACATCAAAAATAATTATATTATTTCAAATAAAAAAGTAGAGATAGTGTGAATTATGCAGTGAGAAATAATTTTGGTTTGTTGAAATCGGGTGTTAGAACTCAAGTTTCTCCCATTAAACTACAAACTTCCTCTTTCTATCTTTAATTTAGGAAGGAATTTTGTCAAAACTGGCCAAGCTGTTCTAACAGACTTGACACCATTTTGACAAACAAAGCTCAGCACACCCAGAGGCATTAGGGAGCAAGACTTCCCAAAGATCATGTGTACTTTGGCCATCTGCGTATTTTAAAATTTTGAGAACATTAATTCTCAAAAAGTAATATTTTGCACAGACTTTTATGTCTTTGATAGAGTTGACCATTATTTTAAGAACCTGATATAGCCCTAAAATATTTATGTAAAATCAGTTAGAATATAGAATTTTATTTTCCCACCAGCTTTATTGTATCACTTGATATGCGATTCACTTGATACAGCTCTATGATATATTTGTAAACCCAGTGTCTGGATACAGGACCTTATTTTTCCACTGTACTTTTCTATGACTTGATATGTTTCTTTAAAAAAAACTAAAAAGAAATTGAAAAATATAATAAATTCATATTTTAGAAATCTAAGCTTTGACTATATTTTCATTGTCAAAATTATAGCAGTGCTTCAAAATTTGCAAATAGAAATGCAAATAATAGGAAATTATTTTGACTTGTATCAATGGTAATTTAATTTTATGAAGAAATACCAATGATTGTGATAGAATTGAAAATAATGTTAATGGTCTTGAGTTTGCCTATGTTAAATCCTTTTCTTCACCAAAATGTAGCAAAATATGTACAAATTGTTAAATTCATAAACAGTAAGTGGGTTCTAATTATATTTTTGATAGTCATAAAAGAACTTCTAGTACTTTGCTCAAATATTTTTTCAAAAATGCATTTTAAGGGATAGTACTGAAATTGATGTTCAGAATAGCCATGGTGATATTGTTGATATTTTGTGAATAACTCAAACCTAATCCTCAGACTTGAATCCAAATCTGCATGGCCTTCACCCCTTGGCTCCTTAACTCAATGTGGTTCTCTGAAATTGCTACAATAGTACCTTACAAAATTATAGAAGCTTCTGGCTTTAGAATTGAAAAACAACTTCATAATTGGGTAAGAAAATCTAAACCTGTAAGGAAATTTGAAGGGATCGATAAATAGGTAGAACTTCAGAGTTCAGCTAAACAAAAGAATATCTTATTTGTAAGAAATTATTTTAGAATGTTGTCTTTCAAAGACACTCTGTATTCACTATTCTTCCCATACCAGGTAATTAACAGATTTAGGGTATTCAATAAGGCAAAAAAGACACTTTCCATGCTCTCACCTTACTTAAGAGCAATATAATTTCAAGTAGTTAATTCACTTTTTTTGAATTATTAACACCTTGGAGTAAATAGGATATAAGCTAAACTTTAAGTAGGGCAATGAATAGTTCGATATGGAGCATACTTACCACAAGCAAAGATGTGGAAAGAACAAGAAGACCGTAACATTATTGATTGTTAGGGATTGGTAAAGGAGCCTCAATTCATTGTCTAAAATATAAAGTACAACTGGTAAGCTTACCTCACTTGTGACATTAAAAATATTAATTTAGGGCTTTCCTGGTGGCGTAAGGGATTAAGACACAGCCTATGAAGCTGTCCGCAGCCACTGCAACATGAGTTCGATCCCCAACCAGACAGGGAGCAACCCACATGGCACAGCAGACCTCGCCTGTCTCCCGCGGTTCCCTAGCAACATATTTTGGTAGATCTGCCTGTTCTGCTCCCTGCTGTCTCTGGTGAATCTTCTCAACCCCCACACCTCTGGGCTGTACCCCAGTCCTTGCATGCATAAATAAATAAATCTTTAAAATATTAAGATAATTAAAAAACTTTTTAAAGTAAATATCCTAATTAAAAAAAACTTTTTAAATTAGGATATTACTTTTGAAGTGATAGTCATTCAACAAAAAACTGGTCTTCTTTCTCCTATAGGTCCAAATCTTTAAAGAACAGCATAATATAGTACAAGGTTTGTAGGTACATGTTAATGGCATTTGGAAGAGTGGGAGAGGACATCCTCTAAAAACAATATTGAAACATGTAAATATTCTTGACAATTAATAATTAAGACAATCAGTTTGAAAGTGATATGCCAAATGTGTTGAAGCAAAATGTTTGGCTATCTGAGTATAGATCGGAAAGGTATTTAGAATATACAAGGAGAGGGAAATAGTGTAACTTAATGAAAGAAAATGACAAATCAGGTAACAAGAGTTAAGAATGTAAAAATGGACTTCCCTGGTAGCGCAAGGGGTGAAGCACTGCACTATGAAGCAATCTGAAGCCTCTGCAGCACAAGTTCAATCCCTGGCCGGCCAGGGAGCAACACACATGGCACAGCAGACCTCTGCTGACTTGCCTGCTGTTCCCCTCAGCAGTGTATTTCAGGCAATCTGCCTGTTCTGTTCCCCTCTCTGTCTCTGGTAAATCCTCTCACCTCCCAGACCTCTGGCCTGTACCCCAGCTCTTGCATGCATAAATAAATATATTAAAAAAAGAATGTAAAAATGTTTGTGTGATGAATTGAAATTATCTTATAGTGATGCATTCATATTTATTGTGATCTATAGTTTGTTTTAAAGATGTTGCAAAAACTTTGTTATTTAAATGTTTATGTTTGAATAATATTTAAGATTATTTTCCTATCTTATAGATGTTACTCTAAGTCCTAAGATTAGGGGAGTGAAACTCAAGTATAGTAAACTAAATCTGGGTGATTTTTTTTTCCCAATCAAGCTCAAGAAAACTTCTTCAAGAATGACTTTTCAACATTTTTTAAAGGTTTTATTTTTAGTTATTTATGCATACAAGAACTGGGGTGTAAGCCAGAGGTGCAGAGAATGAGAGGATTCACCAGAGACAGAGTGGGGAAAACAGGTGAATCTACTGAAATACACTGCTGAGGGGAGCACAGGTGAGACAGGAGAGATCTGCTGTGCCATGTGAGTTAGCTCCCTGACCTTGGATCAAACTCATGCCACAGTGGCTGGCTATAGCCTGACAGCACTGAGACTTTAACTCCTGCACTACTAGGGGGGCCTGACTTTCCAAGATTTAAATGTATATAAACATGACAGTATCAATTTGTTAAACAGAAATTAAGAGGCTAGAAATAATTGAAAAAATAAAGTAATAAAGCTTACTTTTTCAATTAATGGTGGACTGTAGGTATCTGTAATATTACATATTGCCTGGTTCCCATTATGTGCCTGCTTGCAAGACTGAACTGGTGATATGGCTATAATCAGTGCTGTTCTATCAAAGGAGTAACCCCAGAGATTTAGATGCAAGTATGAAACACTATTAATGTTTAAACTATTGAATCTGCTATTTATTATCTATCTCAATTTGAGTAACACAAAGCATATAAAAATACTATTTTTGACAATTTTACAATTGTTGGATAATTTTCCAACTTTCAATTTGAATACCTATAATATTAATCACTGATGTCAAATGAAACATTGGAATAATTTAAAATGTGTTAGTTTGCTTAAACTAGTATTTAATATAATTTCTATATTTATGAAGTTACTTAACAGAAAAAAATATTTACAAATCACATAACCATTTAGTGCATGATGTTTACTCTGAACACCTATCTACAAATGTCAGACACTACAAATAAAAGGTAGTCCATGATTTTAAACATTGCAGAGTTCAAATTTATCTCCCAATAAACATTTACCACCATGGGGGAAATACTATATTTTATGCTAGACCAAAAATTCTAGATTTGGTATACATAATGCTTATACTAAGTAAAGATAGAGAAAAAGTAAATATATGATTAAAATTATTTCTTCAAGGGCCTCCGTAGGGGCACAAGGGGTTAAGCACCGCACTATGAAGCCACATGCAGCCTCTGCAGCACAAGTTCAATCCCTGCCGGCAGGGGAGAAACCCACATGGCACAGTAGACCTCCCCTGTCTCACCCGCTGCTCCCCTCAGCAGTGTATTTTGGTAGGTCTGCCTGTTCTGTTCCCCACTCTGTCTCTGGTGTATCCTCTCACACCCCTCCCCGCATCTCTGGCCTGTACCCCAGCTCTTGTATACATAAATGAATAAATCTTTAAAAAATATTTCTTCAGAAGATAAATATAAATGCCTAATAGCAAATATAGGGAGGGACATTAACAAAATGGTGACAACAGATGTACATCTCTTTATTCTACTTCATGAGAAATTGTAACTACTCAAAAGTGGGATAGCAGTGACAGAATCCTGCAATTCAGTGGTGAGACTGAAGACTGATCCCTGCACCTCAGAGACCAACAGAGATTGCATTATAAAGAATGCTGAAGATGTCCAAGAAAATATTTATACAATTGCATTAAAATGCTCACGTGCATGCTTACAATATTTTGGCACATATAAAATAAAATAGGGAATCATATGTTAATATTATCTGAATCACCCTTGTTCAATTACAGCACACCTATTATCTAAGATTGATTGTTGTTACAAGGATGTTATTTCTTTCACTGTGACTCTCTTTGGTAGGTTTACAGTGAGAATTACATCATTTTAATTAAGTTTTGTTCCTATTTATTTTATTTTATTTATATTTTTCCTAAAAAGAATTCTTAAATCTGTTTGTGAGATTATTTCCAAGAGCAAATCTCAGCAAATAGTAAACCTAATCAGAAAAGAAACTCTTGCTATAGTTTCATAAGCTATATTGAAACACTCTGGCTCACTGCTTGGCTGTATAATCCTCTTTCACCTGAATATCAAGGATACACTCTTCACAGAAGTATAAGGATTAATAAAAAAAAAAAGTCATTAATACTATCTTCTATATGCTTCCTTGTTCCAAAAGACTTCAATAGGAGATATGTTTTGTTATTACTTAGAACCTTTCCAAAAGGCATACAGGTAACAGCAATCTTAGCGATAAGAAAACTAATTCAAAGGGATTAAAACTTTACCAATATGATGTCAAATATTTGCTTGAAAAGTGAAAAGTCAAAGTGTTCAATTGGTTGTTTTGTTGGGTCAGCAGTAATAGGTAGTGGACAAGCTAGTCTTCAATAAACTGCTACTGAGAAAGGAGCTTTTCTTGATGACTTCTATTTTAAATCATTACATCATAGAATGACAACAGATTATTGAAACATAAAACCTTAAAAATGCCATAGTCTATAGAGATCATCAACTTCTTAGAATAAAAAAAAGAGCCACAATAGAAATGCAATTTGTACTGGGCCTCCCCGGTGGCACAGCAGGTTGAGGCCTCTGCAGCACGGGTTTCAATTCCTCGACGGCCAGGGAGATTCCCACATGGCGCAGCAGACCTCTCCTGTCTCACCTGCTGCTCCCCTCAGCAGTCTCTTTAGTCTGTCTGCCTGTTCTGCTTCCTGCTCTGTCTCTGGTGAATCATCTCACCCTCCCACGCCTCTGGCTTGTACCCCCAGTTCTTGTATAAATAAAAATAAATCTTAAAAAAAAAGAAATGCAATTTGTAATTTAAATACAAAGGGTTGGAATTTTAATAAATCCATACCTATTGAATTAATAATTTTCACATACAGTGAACTTTTCATTCAGCTTATATTTTTTTCTCACCTGTTTGAGTGAGAAGTATTGAGTCGCTATAATAAATTCATTCGATCAGAAATTTTGTTAATTCATTAAGCTATTCTTAGACACAAATTACTATTTTTAGCTATTTTATTTCTTCATTCCTCAGGATTTAATTCCTTGGTTTAAGTTCCTAAGCTGAATGTTTCAGCATCTGCTGATCTTTATAAGGGCATATAATCTTAGAATTTTAATACTGGTAAAAAATGCAAGTTAACTTCGACAATCACCTACTGTCTTAAGAGCAGAATGCTTTTCTAAACTTCTTTTGAATATCTTCTAGGTAGCACATTCTCCATTTACACAACTATATCATCTGATGTTAAGTTTAAATTTGGTCTATATTTTTAATTAATTGTATCTTATTTTTGGTAAAAAGGAAAGCAACTGAAATACTGTTTGACATTCCTCAACATCCAAATATTGCTATAGGGCCTCCCCTGTTGAGCGCTGCGAAGCTGCCCGCAGCCTCTGCAGCGCCAGTTCGATCCCCGGCCACCAGGCGAGGGTCCCATATGGCATGCAGACCTCTCCTGCCTCCCGCTGCTCCCCTCAGCAGTGTATTTCATCGGTCTGCCTGTTCTGTTCCCTGCTCTGGCTCTGGTGAATTCTCTCACTCACCCACACTTCTGACTGTACCCATTGCTTGAATAAATAAATCTTTAAAAAAAAAATATATATATATATCAAATATTGTTATAATGATAGTCCTTTCCCAAATTTTCTCTTTAGTCTATATTTATTAATAGGTAAATAAGTAATTATCATGACTTGCATCACCATCCTTACTCGGGTAATATGTTTAAATCTTCTACATTTTTTAACAAGGTGAATCTATTAGATCTCTTGCTATGTATAGAATCGTCAATAGAGCAAAATGGCTTATTCAATGGTTGTCTTTTACTTTTTGATACAAATAAAATTTTATATATAAAATTTTGATATACATAAAAATTATGATTAATCAAAAGTTGGATGTACACTTAACAAAGATGAGTTGAAAATGAACAGTTAACTTCCCTTACCCAACAATTTTTTTTTTTGTGAAGTTCAATCTGAGTTTATTTTGACCAAGTTTTTTTAATAAAATGTGATTTTTGGTTATTGGTATTGATATTAATATTCTCTCCACTCTGGATTAACATAATTCAAAGTTTATGAATATGCTTTTTGTATGCATTTGATGTGTTACTGGCAAAATTTGTAACATGGTAGGGTTAAGGGCACAGATATGAACCAGGGTATTAAAAATTTCCTCCCCAAAGGGAAAGAATTAAAATAGTATTTGATCATATCTGTTCTCGCAAGAAAGACAGTAGGTGATTTTTTTTTCCTTTGAAGTAAATTCCATAATGCTTTCATTCACAGCAATTTGGATTCTACCTCAAATTTCTGTGTTTCATACTAAGAATAATAATTTACTATAGAGCCCATGGATATTTATTTTGTTAGAAAATATCCTAAAATTGTAATATTACATAATAAAGTAGGTTTAACATGAAGTATGAGTAGTTATGAATTCCCATAACTAAAGTGTTCTCTATGCTTACACAGAATGTGAGGAGGTTCAAGAACCCATCACTCTGAACTATTACCACCACGCATAAAATGTTGCAAACTAGAATAAAATAATTGGAAATGTAATCATTAAGAATAATATACTAAATCAATATATAAGTATAGAATATGAATAAATTTAAGATCAGAAAGAAAATAATATGAAATGTAGCTTTATAGTAATTATAAGCATATAGCAATATTTCAAATTAATGGAATCAGTGCTAGAACCCAAGGAAATCAAAACCATAACAATGTGTGTTTTTTTTAAATTTTATCATATTTATTTACATTTTATTTTGAGGTGACGCTGGCTTCCAATGTTGGTTATGACTTAGAGGTATAATATCTCCTCTTTAGCTGTTGTTATCACATCACACCCACCACCAAATACCCAGAGTCCTCCACCACAGTCAATTGAGTTCCCTCCCCACTTTGTTTTCACTGTTCCTCCTTCCCCTCTGATAGCCTCTCTTCTATGGTCAGATTTCCAAGGTTTATTATTGGTTTGACTGTATCTGAGCATGGTTTTTTTTTTATCCCTTCCTTTCTTTATTGCATACCTTATTTATGGTTTTGGTTTCTTTGGGTTCTATCACCAATTATATACAATCAGAAGTCCTTATCACATTTTCCTTTACTATGTTAACAGTGAATATAAAGAAAGAAAAAGCAAATGCAGTGTTTCCATAATATATTTGACTACGGGTCTACTTTTCTATTGAATATACTCTGAACACGATGTTTTAGAGAAAAATAAATCAGTTGATTTATTCTATTCTATACATGAATGAGTGTGTGTGTCATCTTCAAATAAAGCAGGCCAAATTTTGAATTTCAAGTGAAAGATAAATCCTAGGTTAAAAACAAAAACTAAAAAGTTGAAAGTATAGATTTGATACAGAAAGTCATAATAATGTGATTTCTGAACTATACTGATATTCTTAATGCATAGAGGTATACAGTTTCTGTGTTTTGAGAGAAGACAGATAAGTATACCAAACAAACTGATAGCTTACTTGAAAAAATAGCTGCATAATTACCTTTCATTGGATAAAATTAGTTGAGCAGAAGAAAGGAGATCACGGTGATATGCAAAAGTATATTTACCATAAAGACAGATCTAAAATCTAAATGAAAAGTCACATGCAGCTGGTATAGACAACTTTCCTTATCTGTTCATTTTGCCAAGCAAAACTGATATAATACTACAGACTGGTAAGCAAAAATTAACGTGATTTCAGAGAGTGACATATATAAAAATCTAGTGCTAAAATCTTCCTTTCCTTACTAATATCATTGACACTTCAATTTCATGATGTATTCAATTAAAATTGAACCTAAAGAATTTCAAGATGCTAAATTTTATTATATTTGATACTCTTTCTTTATTCACTTTTTCATCTTGATGTCCATGAATTATTTACTGAATACCATTGTTTCGCTTAACTAGTATGCATTTTGATAATCCAAATCAAAGTTCCAAAATTTTCTTGGGTAACATATGCTAGATTTCAGTGTTTGAAGAGGCATCTGTGTCTCATAGAGTTGCTCAGTTTTACTTGAAAATGTTTTTCTTAAGGAAAGACATGACAATTTTTGTCAGAATTTAAAATACACTACAATTTAAATATATATATAGTGACACAAATAAGCATAATTTTCAAGCCAGAAGAACCTTTTTAAAAAGGTATAAAAATAAAAATAAACTTCATAACTAATCTTTCCCATTATCTATAAAGCATGTGGATTAAGCATGATTAACCAAGAAGCTAATATTTTGAGGAAGGGTGAGAAGAAAATGCTTATCAGTTTTCTTGTATCTACCCTCATCCAGACTCAGCCTGCATACAAGACAAAAATAGAAATTCCATTCCAAATTGCCAAAGCAACTGTTTGGCAAACAGTTTCGATTAGTATAAAATGAGCCAATTAATGCACCCCACAAAGGACTAAGAACAAATACCAATATCAAACACCACTGCAGAAAACAATCTTTGAAGTGGCTGTTTTGAAGAGATTATTAACAACATGAAATTTAGCTGAAATGTAACCAACCAGATGCTAGTGCTTGAATACAGCAAATAAAAAAGATTGCTTTGCTATTAGAAAGGTAGCATAACTTTCTTCTCTATGACACTTAGTGCTGCCAAGAGACTCACAGAGGAAGATTCTGATTTTCTTTGGGTCCTCTCAATTATTCTTATTTTCTGTATTTCATTTAATTTTAGTTGCTACTGATCAGGATACATTTTTGAAGATGAAAATATTTTATCTCTAAAGTCCATATACTGCAGGCCCTGAACTTTGAAAATACTAAAAAATGAAGTAATAATGCAATAGAAAATGTAAAAGTAGAGAAATTGCTCCTGTGGGAAAAAGAATTAAAGATGTTGCTCTTTGTTCAAATTATTCCTTTAGATATTTGCATTAGAGACTTCACTTTTCAATCTAGTTTAGAAACAAATCCTTAAGCATTGGGGAAATGAAATTACAATGTATCAGAAAATGAAGTTATTATTGTATGATACTAAAGTCGTGGATACCTGGCATTACACATTTGCCAAAAGCCATGACAATAAAATATGCAGTGTATACATGTAAATGTAATAAGGATTTACTTAGTAATATATTTACATTATTTTCTAATAAATGCAAATAAGGATTTTTTTACAAATACAAAGGGGTGAGATTCCCATTTATCTCTCATGTTCTCCATCATGTGAGAACACAGCAAGAAGGGGGGCTTATGCAAGTAAAGAAGAGAGCTCTCCTCAGAAACTAACCATGTTGGCACCCTGATCACTGTGATCACTTCACTCTCCAAATCTCTGAGAAATTATATTTCTGTTTTTGGAGTCACCCAGCCAATGGCATTTTGGTATAAGAGCTCTGTCAGAGTAAGGCAATTCCTCATGAGACAATCCTTTTTTCGTCATTGAGTTTAAATTATATCAAAAGGGCCTCCCCGGTGGTGCAGGGATTCACTAGCAAGATACTGCTAGCCACTGCAGCATGAATTCAATCCCAGGCCAGGCAGGGAGCAACCTACATGGCCCAGCAGACCTCTCCTGCCTCGCCTGCTGCTCCCCTCAGCAGTGCATTTCAGTAGCTATGCCTGTTCTGCTCCTCACTCTCTCTGGTGAATCCTCTCACCACCCCCACCCCACACCTCTGGCCTGTTACCCAGTTCATGTATGCATAAATAAATAAATCTTAAAAAATAAAATAAAATAAGCCAAAGGAAGTAGTGTAAAGAATACTGAGCTAGGATTTAACTTATTTCAGCGCACAGACTATCTTTGAAATTAACCAACTCTTGTCATGGCCTTTTACTATATCTTTTTAAACCTAATTATTTCCAAGTTAAAAATGAGAGAGTTATATTGACCTATCTCTCTCTAGTCTTGTCTATTCAAGTTAACATTGCCAGATAAAATATAAGATACCTCACCCTTAAATATTTCCCTGAGTTCGCATTCAGGGAAATATTTAAGGAACTTTAGTATGTCTCATGCTATATAGAGACATGCTTATCATAAAATTTTATTTCCCATTTGTTTGATATTCTCATGTACTTAGTATCCTTAGGCTTTTTGTTTATTTTTGCTGCTGTTGCTTTTTGTTATTTGTTGCTGTTGTTTTTTGGAGAACTAATTTCAAGTAGACTTGCAGTATATTAGTGGTTCTGTAATATGTAAGAATGAAACAGAGAACGTGATAATGCACAAATTGCTAGGACCTTATACAAGTGGAGTATCTGTTTCATTGAACCTGGGGAGAAGTCCCAAAATTTGCATTTCTAGTAAATTAAAAGTAATGCTTACTTTGAGATAACTTGGATGAGACTGTCCTCCTGAGACTTCATATTCCTTCAGCTTTCAAGACTTTTCTAATCCATTACCCACAAACTGCCACCTATGAACAACAGATAATTGTAATCTTTATTACTTAATAAAATTTTAATCCCGTTGCTTTAAAAATATTTTTCAAAATATCTCACAACAAAAAGAATATGCTCAAATATTTTAAAGTAAATATCGTGACCCTTGGTTTAAAATAAAGTACAATTAATAGTCTGTTTATATTCTTGCTAATATAGTCTCCAAGTTTGGACCTATATAATATTAAATATTCAAATTCATCTTGAAAAATGCTGTTATCTGTAACCTTGACACATTCTCACTTTTTCTCCTTTCTTTTGAGTCCAAACTCTCTAATGAACCCTAGAGTTAAACATTTTCTGCAGTTCAAATAACTCCTGAAGAAACAAATAGCTTTGGTGATAAAATAGCCTTAAGCTATTTTGCCTTTTCAGTAGGTTTTTATGTGAGAAATACTGTATCTCTATTGAAAAGTTTCTGTATGACTTCCTACTACTCATCAAGTATATAACTCAGGTGTTAGCCTAACTCTTCCCCTCACAACTTTATCTAGGGTCTTCTTGTCATGGAAATGTTCATGAGAAAAGTATCTTTGTGCTGTGATTCCTTGTCAATTTCTAATCCTTGATCTTTTGTTGCTATAGAAACTTCATAGTCACAAGGAAAATCTCTAACTTTCTTTATCCAAAAACAGAATATACAAATATGCTTATGTTCCTTTTCAGTTGTAATTAATATCATTTTACTCACAACTTCATACCCAGAATAAAGATCACAATTATAGGACATAACCAAATACTTGAATATTAGGAATTGCATTCTTAAACTTACCCAATAACTGTGTTTGTGAATTACTCTGTTCCTTTTTTCAATATTTGTATGAGAATCTAAACTATCCTCCCTAAATCCTTAGGTTTTCCTTATTATTTTTTTTTTTTTTAGATTTATTTATTTATACAAGCACTGGGTACAGTCAGAAGCGCGGGAGGGTGAGAGAATTCACCAGAACCAGAGCGAAGACAGAGCAGGCAGAGGACCGAAGTACACTGCTGAGGGGGGAGCAGCGGGCAGCAGGAGAGGTCTGCGCGCCATGTGGGACCCTCCTCCGGTGGCCGGGGAGCGGCCGGGGATCAAACCAGCGCTGCAGAGGCTGCGGGCAGCTTTGCAACCCAGCGCTCAACCTCTGCGCCACTTGGGAGGCCCTTCCTTATTAATTTTTACCTTTTGATTTCTAGTTCTCTTAATTCTGTCTTTTTACATTTCTCAAGATATATACTTGTGTTTTCCCATCTCAATATTTTTTTCTTGTCATTCTTTCACAAAAACATGTGAAGAGACCTTCCCCTACCTCATGCTTAGCATGAAGACAGTAGACATCATTTATACCACTTATTATCTTGTGTAAATATTAGGGGAAACATTCACTTCCATGGATAAAATGAATAGTTTTTTTTCAGTGAATTGACTTCTTCCCATCCCTAAATAAATTTATGGTTGTCCAATGATGTCCTATTCATATTTGCTTATTTAAACTCTACATAGCTCTCTTAAGAACATTTATTTAAAACATTATTGTGGCATACATATGTGTATATATATATATGTATTTATTATAGACACATATAATTAATATGCATATATTCTTTAGTAGTTTTATTTTTAATTTTTCAGTAATAAAATCGATAATGAAAATCTTCTCTTGATTTGTAATATCTGTTTTTGACCTTCTTTAGTTCAAATTACTTAAATAATTTTTATATAATATATAACATGATTAAACCACACAAAAGCTGATAATCCCACAAAAAGGCATTATTTGAGAAATAATTTTGACCTTGGAGATAATTCTTGCTTAACATTTCTTTTAAATTCCTTGTTAATAAATTACAATACTTAAAAGCTCCATATCAAGAGCATTGAATCCAAATAAAATTCACTGTGCTGTATCTTACATAATTGTCCTTCCACATTAGCATTTCCATTCTGTAGGAGGACAATGATTTCAAGTATAGAACAAGAAGTTCTAAAGGTACAATCATCCAAAATGTCAGTAAAGGAAAATGAATGAAAAACTATTTTGGGGGATAAAGTGAGTTTCTTTTTTCTTTTTTTTTTTTAAAGATTTATTTATTTATTTATTTATTTATTTATTTATTTTTATTTATGCAAGCATTGGGTACAGTCAGAAAGGTGGGAGGATGAGAGAATTCACCAGAGCCAGAGCAGGGAGCAGAGCAGGCAGAAAGACAAAGGTACACCGCTGAGGGGAGCAGCCGGCGGCAGGAGAGGTCTGCGCGCCATGTGGGACCCTCCTCTGGTGGCCGGGGAGCAGCCGGGGATGGAACCGGCGCTGCAGAGGCTGTGGGCAGCTTCGCAACCCAGTGCTCAACAGCTGCGCCACCGGGGAGGCCCGATAAAGTGAGTTTCTAAGAGTGAAATGATAAATATTATGAAAGATAAAAATTCCTGAGATGTAATCCACCCTCTGTATTAGAAGGCAGAGATCAAGAGCCAAGCTTATTCTTATGAATAAACATGTTATGGAGGGAAAAAAGATCTCTATTGTGCCATACAACCACGTTCAACAGCAATTACAAAGGGCTTGTTCTCCAGCTGAAAATGTTTCTCATGTGGCAGCAACCACCAGGTAGACAAAACCAGTTTTGCTGTTGTTACAGGCAGGTAAAGAAAGGCACACATCTGGATGTAGACTGGAAGCTCATCATAGAAAAATAAATGGTTTTCTTAGCAAAAAAAAAGAACACTGGGTATCCATGTTGTATGTAGTCACTGACTGAATTATTTAATGGCAATAATTTTCAGTATTGTGAAAAGTTATGATAGTTGGTAATTGCTATCTGATATTATGTGTATTGTTTGAGTCTACTTTCTGAAAAGGCAACAACCACAATGCATTAAAGAGGAAAATATTAACATAAAAATAAGAGAATTAGAAAAGTATCATCAATTATGTTGAAATATAAAGCCAATGTATGTAAATTTTTTATCAATAATATGCATAGTAATCACTCAAATATATTGAGTTCTTAGCATGAACCTACCACCAAAATCATTGGTTTGCATATGTAGTATTGTAAACCAATATTATCTTAATTAAAAAAACATTAAATAAAAAACTAATTAAAATTTCCAAGGCAGAATGTTGGTAAAGAGACATGTATAGTCTCAAAATTTAGAAATTGCTTTTTTAAATTTTATCCTAAGCAGCTTTAATGGAATGAGTTGAACCACTGCTTCTAAATACTATATAAGACATAAATTCATTAATGCATCATTGGAAATTTCCTTCAATTTTCTGCTTAAATTGAGATGTGAATAGATAGGAAATTTTCTCCTGATCTGGCTTTCTTTTTATCTTTTTTTGCTATTTAACAGTCGCCATTTATTGGAACACAGAAGCTGTTCTAAAGATATGTCAAAAAATCCAGCACCCACCACCAATATCAAGCTACAATGAATCTAACAACAGAATTTACCACTTAGTTTTAAAGGTCATTTGTGTGCTCGCAAAATACAAGTTTAAAAGGTTAGATTTCATGAGGTTTTAAATAGAAAATCAAAGTTCTGTTTGCATTAGCTTTATTCAGTGTGGTTTCCATTCTTGCATCTCAGTATAAACCTCTTCAGGAAATTTTTTGCTTAGTTTTTCTTTCAAAAGAAAGTTCAGTGCAAAGTACCAGAGAAATATTTAAAAACCCATCTATACTCTAAGGAAGAAAATAAAAAAAGATTTATACAACCTAACAATCTTTATTATAATCAATAGTGCTTTAAAAAATGTCTGATATCTATAATAAACATTTAAAAGTTATCAAATTAGCCTAAAATGCAATAAAATCTAAGCCATTTTGCTTATTTTTAATCTCTTAAAATTAACAACACTAATTTTTTTCTTGGGATTACATCAAACTGAAAAGTTTCTGCACAGCAAAAGAGACATTAACCAAAACAGAGAGACACCCCATTGATTGGGAAAAAAAATATTTGTACTCCAGTTAACTGATAAAGATACACTTATCACAAAGATACACAAATAACTCACATGACTCAACAAAAACAAAATAAACAATCCAGTCAAGAAATGGGCAGAAGAAATTAAAATACATTTCTCCATAGAGGAAATGGAAATGGTCAATAGGCATACGAAAAAATGTTCAACATCCCTTTTAATCAGGGAAATGCAAATTAAAACAACATTGAGATACCACCTTACACCAGTAAGAATGGCACATATCAAAAAAACAAGCAACAACAAATGTTGTCAAGGATGTGGTGAAAAAGGTACTCTCCTACATTGCTGGTGGGAGTGAAAACTGGTCCAACCACTATGGAGAGCTTTCTGGAGGTTCCTCAGTCTACTAAAAATGGAACTACCATATGACCCGGCAATTCCACTACTAGGGATCTATCCAAAGATCACAAAAACATTAATTCAAAAGACCACCTGTACCCCTATATTTATTGCAGCACTATTTAAATAGGTAAAACCTGGAAACAACCCAAATGCCCAAAAATAGATGACTGGATTAAGAAGATGTGGTATATATACACAATTGAATATTATTCAGAAATCAAAAAAGATAAACTCATGCCATTCGCAGCAATGTGGATGGAGCTAAAAGGAATTATGTTCAGTGAAATAAGCCAGAAGGAAAAAGAAAAATATTGGATGGTTTCCCTTATAGCAGGAATATAGAGGAACCAAATAAGACATCAAATTGTAAAAAAATAATAACAGTACAAAACACAACGAAGCAAAAACAAACAATTATAAATCAGAGACATACTGCAAGGGAGGAGGTGGGAGAGGGATCAGAAGGAGGGAGGGAGGCACACAGGGTACTGAGGTGATGGTGCACGGGTACATTGGTGAAGGAAACTCTATGGGGACTACACCTGGTGGGGGGAGCAAATGTTGTTTAAAAATGAAAAATGATGTAAAAAAAAGAAAAATTATTTTATTCTAAAATGATCATAAAATATGCCTAATTCATAAAAATTGCAATAAGATTTATAAGTAAATTATTACTGAAATAGGATATATGTCTGTCAGCTATACATCTTGCTACTCTTTTTTTTTTTTTAAGACTGTTAAATGTACTTTGAATTTAAAGCTAGCCAGGCAAACTAACTGGAAATATGATTGTTACATTAAAGGCTTATAATATCCAGACTCTTTGACATTTCATAACCACTTATAGACAAGTATGGGAGTGGCTGCTGCCTAAGTCAGAGTAAAAACAAAACTAAAGAATAAATTTCTATTGTATATTTCCACTTCATAGAACCTACACATTAGGCATCTTTTCCTTTTATGTCATTTACCTATTCATTAAATTTCAAAGGAAATAGCATCACTGAAATTATCACTGTCATCATTGTTTTATGCTTTTACATGATCAGTTGGAGCGGAAAATAGAGAACATTCTGGTTTCAATGACAATGATTTAAATTTGTAATTTAGAAAATATGTTAAAAGAATCAAAGAAAACTTTGAAACAATCTCAAAATATGTAAAATTGCAAATATACAGCAAATATATGAAACAACAACCTAGTGACAGATTTGGGTCAGAAATAATAATAAAAAAAAATAGAAACTATCAAGTCCAGGGGCCTTCCTGATGGCGCAAGGGGTTAAGATGCAACCTTTGAAGCTATCTGCAGCCTCTGCAGCACAAGTTTGGTCCCCAGCTGGCCAGGCAGAAACACACATAGTGCAGCAGACTACTCCTGAATCGCCTGCAGCTCCCCTTAGCAGTGTACTTTGGTCAATCTGCCTGTTTTGTTCCCCACTCTGTCTCTGGTGAATCCTCTCACCATCCCCCCAACCTCTGGCCTGTACCCCTGCTCTTGTATGCATAAATACATAAATAAATCTTTAAAAAAAATGAAAGAAACTATCATGTCCACTGTTATTTTAAATAGTATCAGTTATTCATATTTAAATAGATTTGCTCTCTTCAGTGCTTCATTGTTTACGAAGTAATAGTGATAACTGACCTTTGCAATTACATACTATCATATTTACTGCAGGACAGAAAAATATATATATACACACACAAACATATATATATACACATACATATATATATGTATGCATATATGGACAGTGGTTCTAAGTAATTAAGTTTTGGTTCTTGAAGTTTTTGGATAGTTTACAAATATTTTGTCCCATTTCAAGGGAGAAAAAGCAACCTTAACTGAGTTATACATTGATTGTTTGAAACTCTACTCCATTAGAATAAATCACATGATTTCATATTGTAAGTTATTTGTACTCAATTTCTTTTTAAGATATCTGGGAAAAATGGTCAAGATTTATACTCATTAAAACAAACTCAGAAGTTCACTCAATAACATAAAAATCTTGGTATGATATTCCACTATATATGCTTTGTGCTCTTAAGGGTTTTAGAGTTAATTAATTATATTTTGTAGTTCCCCTTGTATAGTCCGGGTATATTTTATTGAGCTCAAGATGGCATAGTTGTCTAAAGAAATGGAATATGGTAAGTAAATTTAAATGTGTATATTTGTACGTTACTAAAAGTGACATATATTGATCATCTAGTTCTGCACAAAAAAAAAAAAACAAAGAAAGAAAGAAAGAAAAAGAAAGCAAGAGAAAGGGAGGAAAGAAGAAAGGAAGAAAAGGAAGGAAGCAGCACTGTTCAATATTGAAGATTTGTTTTCATTTAAAACCTAAAATATCAAGATATGAATTACAGGAGATGCATTATCCTGTGTTCAAATAATATTAAATTAATAACATGAAGTTAAGAATTAATATCTTCAAAATAGGGATTTGAAGTTACTATTCAATCTTCTATATTTCAAGAAATGATGTACATATCAAAAATCGCTTTCTCAAAAAAATTGAGTCAGTCTGCACAAAATCCTGAATAAGTTAGTGATAACTTTGTTGCAGGAAACTTGACCCCTCTTTTAGATTATAGTTAAAACTATGGATGATGAAAATGTCAGGGTAATATTTGAAATATGGAAAACCTCATTGAAACAGAAGGGGTCCTAGATCGGTTAGGCACCAAATTATGGAACCCTGTCTGAATATTTTTTTTCCTAAAACTTCAGGGAAAAATGTAAATCAAAACAAAATAAAACTTTATACATGATTTCAGGGATTTCAGGTGTTTGGATTCCTTATGTATCTTATGTTCTCAACCTAGGAGTTAATATCCTAGGTCTACCTAGAAATAGAAACTTTGTGAGAATTAAAAAATAGTGGGGCCTCCCTGGTGGCATAGGCGGTTGAGCGCAGCACTGTGAAGCTGTCTGCAGCTTCTGCAGTGCCGGTTTGATCCCCGCCAGCCTCGGAGCAACCCATAAAGCGAGCAGACCTCTCTCGTCTCACCTGCTGCTCCCCTCAGCAGTGTATTTCGTCAGTCTGCCTATTCTGTTCCCTGCTCTGTCTCTGGTGAATCCTCTCACCCCTCCCGCACATCTGGCCTGTACCCCAGTTCTTGTATAAATAAAATAAATCTTTAAAAAAATAAAAATAAATAAACAAAAAATAAAAAAGTGTCTCTCATCAGTAATTTTAATCAAGATTTATAGATTACTGAAACAGTTTATTTTCCTATTTTATAGGAAACACTAACATACTAACATACACTAACATACACAAACACTCACATACACTAACATAACAAACACTAACATACACAACAGCATGCCCACGCATGTGCCTATACACACACACACACACAATCAATCCAAAGTATGCCATTACCACAAAATTTCCACATACACAGAATCCTCTAGAACTTTGAAAACCAAAGAAATTCTTAATGAGACATATCACAGTATGAATATTGCTAGAAAAAAAAAAGATTAAGAGCTTCTCTATGAAATCATTTTAATGAGCTATGGCATCCTTCTCGTTTTGTGTTTTGTATGTGTGTATTAGAATCATTTTTTTCAGATTTTTTTTGTCTTTCAACTATTCATTAACAATTTTAAGTTGTTGAAATATAAAATAACATCCATGTAAACATATAAAAAAAGTTAATGTCTTAGAGCTATATAAGTTAAAATTTCTGGTAATTGTTGCATGTGTGCACACTTACCATTGAATGTAATGAGTTATAACAGTGTATCACCTAGTCTTTGAAGATTATGTTGTGAGATAGGTAATGATCAACAGGGTCCACATGTAAGGATTGCTCTCAGATGTCCGGGATTGCTTTCTTCTTTCTCAGAAATCTGTGTAAAATGTCTCTCAAACAATTTGTGTATCTCTTGTTCATCTCCTATCATTTTTTAATTTGCTTTTAGTCTTATTTCACATTCAGCCATTATAGTAATCTTAAAAGTATATTCTGATAATGTCCAGTTCTCTCCTTATAACTCTCTAATGACATCTCTTTGCCCTCAGAACCTCTAACAAATATTAAAAGTACCTCAGTACCATGGTCCAGCCTATTTTATTTGCATAGATTTGGGAGATGGAAAATTTTAGAGGCTCTGTTTTATCGGTCTGACCCAGCCAACACTATGATAGAGCAAATTGTCATTTCCCTACTTTATCAAAGGGTAAAATAAATGTATTCTCAAACTTTTCTTTCCAGGAAGATTGCTGCTACTAAACTCATTCTGTGAGTCCTCCAATATAGTTGTTTGGGTGGACCTGTGTGTGCACATACATAGACACACGAGCAACCACCACTGCATGCTAAAGCTGCAATGCAAGTATTTTATTTCTCCTAATTCTTGCTCATGAGTTATATATGATTATAAATTATTGACAGAGTTGTCATTATTCTAAGGTTCCATACTTTCTCCAAACTAACTGGACATCTTATTCATAGCTCAGTTTAGAAGCCATTCCCTTCTATTTATCTAAAACTTCCGTAATGAATCTCATAAACCTATTAATTTATTTAGTTCATTGAGAGTCCACATTATTTTCAATATCCAGAACAGCTTTTTACCTTCTGTAGGTGTAGTTATTAATGTTAATAAAGTTGCTTTATTGTTAGAATTTAGAATGTTTTAATGTGAAATAATTTACCTCTTCATTGTAACTTATAGCTATTAAGATAATTCAAAGAGGAATACATAATATTACTCTTCTGATTTTCTGATTTAACCTATCTGTTCAATGGAGCACTGAAATAGAGGATAATAACTCTGAGCATTGTTCTACCCTCATACTCATTAATCATAATTAATCTTTGATATTTTCAGAGTTAATGACAATCAAGCACCATGGATGTTTTGTTTTGGCTCACACTATTTTCCTTTCATTTTAAAACACAATTATATAAACTTACTTCATAAAAAATAAATTTGAGAGAAAAATACCAGAAATTTACCTTCAGAAGTGTTTTTAGTAAAATATAGGAGACATTTTTTGGTCATTGTAAAATTTATCTATGATGTGAATTATAAAAATATTGCCTTTGATACTTATTTTATCTTCCTGGGCTTTTGTGAGAATATTTTTTTTTCCTAACTATATTTGTCAATACCAACAATTAGCACAAAATTATCCTGAAATGAATTAAACAAATATAAATTAAAAAGGTCTTTGCTTGCAAGTAAATTTTGGAATATTACAATGTGTGTATAATTTTATAAGCAAACATACAGAGAGAGAGATACAGACAGACAGAGAGCAATGTATGTTGAGTACTTCTGAAATTGAAAAGAGTTTAAAGAAAATCCTGAAAATGTCAGTGCAGAATCCTTTCAGGTTTGCTTTATCATTTTTTCTAATATTTCATGATTAGTATGCTTATACCTATGGGTTTTGTTAGCTACTCCCTCTGAGGCATACATTATATTTGTAATAGTACAGATTAATAAATATATTTAATAACATTGCATAAATAAAATAGCCAGCAATATAATCTGTGGCATAAATAGGTTTGCGAGCAGAAAAAAATTTTATCTGATTAGAATGAAAGTACCTATGAGAGGATCGTTCTAACGCCAAACATGTGGTATCACAGACATCAGTCAATACATTTTACACAAGGATTGTCCAAAATGGGAGCTATTTATTAAAAGGAATTCTATTTCAGTGCATATAAGAAAATTTAGTTAAATCACATTGCTTTCAGATGTCTCAAAATTTTATTGGTCCTATGTATAAGATGCATTGAATATGTATCTTAAAATATCTTACTAGCTATTGAATTATTCAAACATTCTAATGTTTGTAATTTTGGAAAAAAAAACTGTAATAATTTTACATGTGCATTGAGTTGAACAATCTATAAAATTAATCCAAAATCCCAATTTATTTGGATAACAAAGGATTTTTTTTTTTTCAGGAAGTTTTGGTACCTGCCTAAAAGAAACCTAGAGTGGAAAACATGATAGAAAGTGCTTTGTTATTAACCTTATCAATGAAGAATCCACTGACACTAAAATTAGAGCAACAGATGACTTTTTTTCTAAATTAATGCACACAAAACTTTGTGTTATATCTTTTACATGTATTCTCCAATTTCTCTCTGTAAATCATTATATGGCAGGATCATTTCTTATTCATCATTGCATTCCCATAGCAAAGAATATAGTCATATATAAATATTTAATAGGTGTTTGATGTACATTTGTTGAGGAATAGGAGTATTCAAGATGAACACATTTAAATTGACACATATATGAAAGTTTGGCAATTATTTCTGAAGTTTGAAAGTTTGGAAAAATTCATGGGTATTAAGGTCTATTTCCTTTAACACTGAGAATCATCTTTCTATTTCAAATCATATTAGACAAATTGCATGGATTTGCATCTCAGTTTCTCCTGTAATGACTAAAAGATATTTAAAAATGTTTGTGTTGGGCCTCCCCGGTGGCACAGCAGTTGAGCGCTGGGCTGCGAAGCTGCTCGCAGCCTCTGCAGTGTCGGTTCAATCTCCGGCTGCCAGCGAGGGTCCCACATAGGGCACAGACCTCTCCTGCCACGCCCGCTGCTCCCCTCAGCAGTGTATTTTGTCAGTCTTCCTGTTCTGCTTCCTGTTCTGGCTCTGGTGAATTCTCTCACCCTCCTGCGCTTCTGACTGTACCCAGTGCTTATATAAATAAATAAATTAATCTTTAAAAAAATGTGTTGCCAAGATTCTTAATTTCAAATTCACAACATTATCCCTAACAATTTATACTTTGATTTAAATAACTTATTGAGGTTCATTTAATTACTTTAATTTTAGGTGTCAGTTCTTCTCCTGAATGCCTAAAGGTATGGAATCTCCATTGCTCTACTGGATTGCCCATTTCTGCTGTAGAATGAACAAACCAGTTAGAACATTCTTAAGAGCTAAAAAGAATTAGATGTGCGATGTGGAATCTCAATAGCCTAGAAAAAAATAGAGAAGTTCTTAGTAGGAGAATCAATAAGGAACAAATAAGGGTAAAAAATTGTGAATACAGTCCCAGGGAGAGGAATCAAAGTGGCTCACACAAAGACATGGCACTGACCACATTAATCAACCGGAAAAGGTTTGGAGAAAAGACTTCACAATTCTCATAATAAAGGTAGAAGAAGTTCAGAAAAGGCTTTAAGAAAATACTCAGAGGTTGGTTGATCTCCCAGAGGGTATAAGACAGCCAAATGTGGAAGTATTCATAAAACAAAAAAGAAAACACAGTCTGAAAGATTTCTCTACCCATCTTACCACTTGGAAATTTTGTCAGAACACAGATGTTTAAATAATAAAGGCCATTATATTAAAGTAAGTACCATTGGGAAGAAAAATAGGTTACTGAGACTGAGGAAAGCCCTTATAGCTTGATTAATATTTATTTTATAATTAGGCTGCAGAGTAATAAACTACAGGATTTTAAAATATATACCACACTCTTAAAATTTCAAAATAGTAATAAACTTTCTCTAAATTGATAATAATCCTGCTGCTTTCCCATCTTTTTTAGGTTCCAGCTTTGAAATTAATGGAACCTAAAAAAATTAAAAACAAAACAAAACTTTGATTTTGCAACATTAAAGGAACAAAATATAAATAAAAAGTTCTGAACTGTATAATCTATTTTTTAAAATCTAGACTGGGAACTATCAGTGAATATACAAAAGAAGACCTATCTTAAAGACCTATTTCAATGTATATGGGTAAAGACAGACATACAGAGTTAAGAAATGATTTAGCAAAGCTAGAGGGAATGTTATGTCTGTCTCTATAAAAGTAATGTGTTGTTTTCTTGTATTCTCAGAGTTTCCATTGAAAAAGTGTTGAAAATGATTTACACTTGGCATCAAAATGGGATAATGGCATTTTCTATAATCCTATTATCTTTTTTAAATTTTTTTTTAAAGATTTATTATTTTATTTACACAAGCATTGGGTACACTCAGAAGCACGGGAGGGTGAGAGAATTCACCAGAGCCAGAGAAGGGAACAGAACAGGCAGACCGATGAAATACACTGCTGAGGGGAGCAGCGGGCCGCAGGAAAGGTCTGCTCACAGTGTGGGACCCTCGCCAGTGGCCGGTGATCGAACCGAGGCTGCAGATGGTGCAGGCAGCTTCGCAGCCCAGCGCTCAACCGCTGAGCCACCAGGGGAGGCCCTAATCCTATAATCTTATGGAAAGGTTGTGTATATGTGTGAGGGTGTCTGTTGTGTGTGTGTGAGAGTCTAACAAATATTAATAAGAGTCATCTGTGATGAGCAGAAAATAGTGTAGCAGATCTGATACAAATGAAGATATATACTGAAGAAGGAATATTTTCAGTTTTAAAATGTTTTATTTCATAGTTAATATAAAGTATATGTACAAGCCTCAAAGCATACAGAAAGGCATCTTTCAGTAATAAATGTATAGTTAGATGGTATATTCTTTATGCTCCACTGTAGAATTATATTTAATGCACACTCTTTAATGTCATGCTTAATTTTAATTATGCACTAGAAGTTCTGGGTTCTACATCAGATCTTTATATATTTGACACTTGTGGTCAAATTTTCAGATTGATAAATTCAACTTCAAGCTGCTTATATTTACGTACAATTTTCACTATTACAAATATATGTTAAACTAACAAAACAGTAGTCCCATGCAAATACAGTTATAATCTGAGTCCATTTGCTAATTTCCTTTCTTGCAGTTAGTTTTTAAGTTTAACAGCAGTTATGTATTGAGTTCATTTAATTCTCTATGATCTCACTCATTTCCTTTATCTCAGCCAAGAAAGAATATTTATAGTGTCAAGCATAAAAGGTGGGCCTTCCTGGTGGTGCAAGGGGTTAAGATGCGACCTATGAGGCTATCCACAGCCACTGCAGCACAAGTTAGATTCCCAGACAGGGAGCTACCCATATGGTGCAGCGGACCTCTCCTGACTCACCCACTGTTCCCCTCAGCAGTGTATTTCAGTCAATATGTCTGTTCTGTTCCCCACTCTGTCTGTGGTGAATCTTCTTATCCCCCCACACCTCTGACCTATACCCCAGTTTTTGTATGTATAAATAAATCTTAAAAAAAAAAAAAACAGCAACAACAACATAAAAGGTGTTCTAATATTCTCCCAAACCGATCCTATCATCATGCTTTATAGTTTCAGGAGATGCCAATTTATGTCTCCATTTATCTGGTCCATAAGTGAAGTTTTGTCATAAATATTTAGTAAAATTTAAGGTAACATTTTTCTGTAAGAGTTACAATAGCAATGGAAACTCAGGCTAAGATGGCTATTTTTTGTAAACATTAAGAAACCGTTGGAACTCTCCACAATAAAATGAATAATGTAAAATGAAATGTTACATTGCATAGATCCCACACTTTATACTGATGTTATACTAAGTAAAAATACATGAGAATTTATTTCACGTATCTGTTGGCTATCTTCATATGTGTGGAGAAGTATCTATTTAGAATCTCTGCCCATTTCGTTGAATGGGATTTTTGTTGTCTTGTTGAGTTGCATGGCATCTTGCAGATCATGAATATTAGCACTTTGTGCTGATACATCATTCTAGGCTTCATAAAACATGTTGAAAGTGATTTTTCTCTTTTTTTTAAAGCAATCATGTAAAATTGTTGGAGAGGAAGGATGTCCTGAACAAACTCCACAAATAGGTTTTATGGACCCCACCCCCACTCCAGACCAGACAACCTATACACCAAGGACTACAAATCCCATAATGTCATCATGACCAAAGGGAGGAGTGCTGGGAACTAAGGATGGAGGTAAGCAGCAGGTTTAGTATATAACCAGGCATGTGGGTCTTGGGGAAGTTCCTGATTTTCTACCAGCTTTCATCATGCAATTGGAGTCCCAGCTCAGTGGTAGGACACATTCACCAATTTATCTCTCTCATTCTCCCTGAGTCATACCTTTCTTCGTTTTCCCCTTTTTGTAGGTAACCTTTATTACACTTTTTGTGTGTGCCTGCAGTTGAGTCTCATTATAAATATTATTTTTAAGCTCACATATGAGGACCCATAGTCAGGCTAACCCATTTCACACTGGGGTTCCCTGCAATAAAACCACAATTATTTTTGCCTTGAGATGTCAGAAAGATGACTGTCTGATCTTGGGGTTGTCAAATAGAAATAAATTATATAACAAACAATGTATTTACTATGTATAAGCTCTCATCTTTTCTATTTCACCTCATGGGATTTTTGCTAACAGCATTTTTCAAGAAATGCATTTGCTTTAAGTTTTCAAATTTATTGGTAAAGCAATTGTTTATATCACATTGTTTGCAACACCTATATTACCTGTAAATGACATCATAATTTATGTGAAATGTGAAATTGGTAATGTTTTTCTCATTTTTCTATGAGTGTCATATTCTTTGTGTTATTTTTGTTCACCTACATGTTATTTCTTCATTTTACTTTGCTTTTATTTTTCTAGTTTCTTAGATTGGAACTGTAAATAATTCTTAGACTTTTTTCTAATTTAAAATTTAAAACTATAAATTTTCCTCTATTTTTATAATTGTATCACACTGACTTAGATATGATCCACTTCCCAGTTCAAATTCATGTTGTCTCTGTGTATGTGTGTGTGTGTGTGTGTGTGAGAGAGAGAGAGAGAGAGAGAGAGAAAGAGAGTCTTCTTTGATTTCTGAATTGTTTATATGTATTGTTAAAGTTCAACAAATCTGTGGCTTTCATAGTTATACCATTGAATACTATAGTTCTATTTTACTACTAAAACTAATTATATAACATTGAACTTGTGCAATTTGACATTTTAAATATCATCAATTTTTGTAATTTGGTGAATGTAGCATGATGTGCAATTGCAAAGTGCATAACAAAAAATTACTAGGTTCAATTTTCTATACATCACAATTAATTCCAGGTGATTGAGAGTATTGTTCAAATTGCCTATGTCTTTACTGATTTTTTTTCTTTTTTTTTAAAGATTTATTTATTTATACAAGAACCGGGGTACAAGCCAGATGCGTGGGAGGGTGAGAGGATTCACCAGAGACAGAGCAGGGAACAGAACAGGCAGACTGTCGAAATACACTCCTGAGAGGAGCAGCAGGTGAGACAGCAGAGGTCGGCTGTGCCCCGTGAGATCCTCAACAGGCAGCCAGGATCGAACCGGTGCTGCAGAGGCTGCAGACAGATCTATTGCGCAGAGCTCAACTGCCTGAGCCACCAGGGGAGGCCCCTGATTTTTTTCTATTTTTTTTAGTCCACTTCTGAAAGGCATATTTAAAAAGACACATTCATTTACATAAAATTTCTTCATTTGTATCTATCAATTTTTGTTTCATATATTCAGAAGCTCTGCTATATGAACTTATATATTTCTGATTATTATACATTTTTGTAAAATTTCTCTTTCATCAATATAAAATATTGCCATTTATCTCTTGCAATTACATTTGTCTTGAAATCTGTTTCCCTTATATTAATGTAACACACAGTCTACCTATATTTATTTATTTTTTAAGATTTATTTATTTATACAAGAACCGGGGTACAGGCCAGATGCACGGGGTGGTGAGAGGATTCATGAGAGACAGAGCAGGGAACAGAACATACAGGCTGACGAAATACATTGCTGAGGGGAGCAGGGGGCGAGACAGGAGAGGTCTGCTTTGCCATGTGGGATTCTCGCCGGCTGGCCAGGATCAAACCCACGCTGCAGAGGCTGAGGACAGCTTCACTGTGCGGCACTAAACCGCCTGTGCCACTAAGGAGGCCCTCTACCTATATTTCTAATGCTTTGGGTTGGTATATCTTTTTCTATGCAATTACTTTCAAAATATTTATGCCACTTCACTTAATATGCATCATTATAGAATTTGATTTTCCATTCTTTCAATAATTTTTAATTAATTGGCATGCTTAATTTCTTTTTTTTAAGATTTATTAATTTATGCATACAAGAACTGGGATGTAAGCCAGAGGTGGGGCGGGTGATGAGAGGATTCACCAGAGAGAGTGGGGAGCAGAACTCGCAGACTGACTGAAATACACTGTTGAGGGGAGCAGCGGGTCAGTCAGGAGAGGACTGTTGCGCCATGTGGGTAGCCCCTTGGCCAGGGATCAAACTTGTGCTGCAGTGGCTGCGGAGAGCTTCATAGGGTGTGTCTTTTTTTTTTTTTTTAAGATTTATTTATTTATTTATACAAGCACTGGGTACAGTCAGAAGTACGGGAGGGTGAAAGAATTCACCAGGCCCAGAGGGAATAGCAGAGCAGGCAGACTGATGAAGTACACTGCTGAGGGGAGCAGTGGGCGGCAGGAGAGGTCTGTGTGCCATGTAGGACCCTCACCATGTGGCCTCGGATAGAACCAACACTGCAGAGGCTGTGGGCAGCCTCGCAACCCAGTGCTCAACTGCTGCATCACCAGGGAGGCCCTCATAGGGTGTGTCTTAACCCCTTATGCTACCAGGGAGGCCTGGCATGCTTAATTTCTTAATATTTATTAAAATTATTATTTAGTTTGGATTTACTCCTAGAATTTAAAGAAAATTATTTTTAACACATTGCTTATCTTCCTCTTTTTAATTTCTTTCTCCCTTTTCGTGCCTTAAAATTTTGAAGTATTTTTAGGTATTTATCCCAGTTTATCTAATACTACATTGGATAATTTTTCCCCCATTTTCTAATGCTTGCTCTATGGATGAAAATATTTAACCCTGAAAATGGAAGACTCTCCAAGACCATCCTCATTTCTCATGGTAATTACAAGTCCAAGGTTCCATAAGACATGCTCCACTTCTATAATTCACTTACAACATTTACTTAAGCTATTATATTCAGTTATTGTTTAGCAGAGTAAAAAGACAGACTAATATTTGCCATGGAGAGAGGCTTATATTTTAAAATCTAGGAAGTTTCCAAGTGTAAATCTTACAAAATTACTTTTCCAATAGAGTTGTGAACAACCCTAATATCTCCCAGCAATGATGTGTGACAGTATAGTTGGGGTTTGTTCAACAGTGAAGGTTCACCTGTGACTTAATGTTTAGGTATATTGTCTTGTGGACATAACTGATTGTCCATGTAACTGACCTCAATTTCCAGTCCATCCAGAGGTCTAGCTGATAACCTGTGATCCAAAACTTCCATCATGAATTATTGCCATAATAGACTATCAGGTATGTCCCAAGGCCTCAGATAAACAGACACTTTTATCAAGTAAGATAGCCCAGGGATTTAAAGATTCTCTTAGAAAGTGAGTGCAAAGCCCCAATCTCTCTTTGAATAAGGTCAATTCTATACTACAGTAGTTCACAGATACTGTTAATCTTGATTAAGTTCTTTGGGATCATTTAAATATGTAAAGTAAAAGGAAAATGCCATTTTTATAGTTTCATTTTAGGATATCTTAGGGGAACTAAATATAGTCACACAAAAATGATATCTAGCTGAGCATTCCTTCATAAGCAAATATGATTTTTAAAAATGGCAAACTGGGGCCTCCCCGATGGCGCAGCGGTTGAGCGCTGGGTTGCGAAGCTGCCCGCAGCCTCTGCAGCACCAGTTCGATCTCCGGCTGCTCCCAGGCCATCGGAGGAGGGTCCCGCATGGCGTGCAGACCTCTCCTGCCGCCCGCTGCTCCCCTCAGCAGTGTGCTTCGGTCCTTCTGCCTTTCTGCCTGCTCTGCTCCCCGCTCTGGCGCTCTGGCTCTGGTGAATTCTCTCACCCTCCCGTGCTTCTGACTGTACCCAGTGCTTGTATGTATAAACAAACAAACAAACAAATAAATAAATAGATCTTTAAAAATGGCAAACTTGAAAATCCCTTTCAAATTAATGTTACTGCAATTTGTTTCCTTTCTACCCTGTATGAAACACACTTCTAAGAAGGATATAATCTATAGTAATAAGCACACTGTGATTTCATGCCACAGCAAACTATCATTTTCCTTAATTATGAATACATTTTTATTCAGAAATTCAGAAGTTGTAAAGAACAACTATCAATATAATTTTTAGTGCAACTATAGTTTTTACTTTGTAGTCAAGATAAAGAATAAGAATACAAAGTAGAAAAAGAATAGCCAAGAGTCACTAAACTGTTAAGGCACAATTTGCAATGCTTTATTAATCATTTGCTTCCTGGCTGTATGAGTTGAAACTAAAGTGTGTGTATGCCTTTAAATAAGTCTAGCTTACTATGTCAGAATAAACTTGATAAATTTTATGTATCAGTGTAGAAATATGACCATTTTTATTATGTTATGAACATGTTTAAATCAAATATTTGCTTATTTTAGACACTATGCAGAATGTGGTAATAAGGAATTTCCTTTCAATATTTGCAGTACAGCTATTAGGATACAGTGGCTGCAAGCATTCTGACTTCTACCCTTAATGACTACTTGCACTGAAAATAAAATGCATCATTTTGGACATTCATTTTCAATTTCATCTGCCAAGTGGAATATTATCATGTACAAGATCAATAGAGTGATTTGACCAAACACACAAATCAGATTATACTTTCTCCCTTCCACCACTAAAATTATAAACCTATAACAGCACATAATACATCATTCGACAGTTTTCAATTTTTTGCAACATTTTCTACAGCACACGAGAATTTCTTTTGGCAAGCAAATGAAATCCAACTATCTGGATATTTTATTTAATACTAGCATCATTAAGATCACGTTCAGAGTGTCATTAATTGGTTCTTTCATATTTTAGTTAACAGATTCATATTAAATAATGAATACTTAATAATATATTTGGTACACTGACCCTCTATTAAAATGCATTTATTTTTCAAAGGTGTCTCATATAAATTCTGAGAAAACAAATATTGCCTAGAGGCCTTTGTATATCCAAATTCTTTGTCTAAACTCTATACCAATAATTTAATTTCTGATTATTAAGCCAAAAACATGTGTGTGTGTGTATATCATAAGTAATGTGTTGGAAAATGTATCTTTTAAAACACAATATGATATCGAGGGGGTGAAAAGGAAGGAATCACTCTTTTTTTCATGGATATTTTCAGCTCTGTTAAAATGTGGTCATATCAGGTGTTGAATATATTTTGCATAAGGTTAATTTAGATATCTGTTACAGTACTTCAATAAGAGATAGCCATGATCTACCTTTGGCTTCTGGAAAGTGTTAAACATTTTTCATAACTTGGCTAACCACCCCCCATAATAGAATGAAAGGTTTCATCAAAACCTATTAGTCCCCTTTCCTTTTCCACAACATTTATTCTGCTCACAGCTATCAAAGGACAACTACAAGGTAAATGTACTCTCATTACTTTCTTAAATAAGAGTAAATAGACAATACAAATCAAAGTAAAATATTTCTAAATGTGCCAAGCCATACATACTAGAAAGTACATAATTTTACAGTCATTAGAAGAAATTTGATTTAGTGAATAGCATATTCATCATCTCAGAGATATTTTTCTTATTTTTTTTGATGGAAAGGGCACACATTACATATCAATGTATAAAAGATAAGTTTAGTCTAAATTGGGTTTTCTTTCATAGCAGGGAAATTTCTTTTAAAGGCAAGTAATCAGTAATAAGTTGAAGGAGAAACTTTTATTTTGTTTTAACTTATAGTTCTATTTAATTTATATTAACTTATTTCTATTGTTATTTTCTATATTATGACTACTTAATATAGTTAAAGAGATGGAAGTATTTTTGTTTTTCCTGAAGCCCAAAGAATTTTCTTGTGATACAAGATAGATTATTTATAATGTAACACAGAGCACACTGATTAAAAAAAAAAAAAAGTATAAAATGCACTTATTTTTGGTCACACAGAGAAATCAACAAAATATTTGAATAGTTTTAACATCATGTAACAATTGCCGTATTATTCTCACTAGAATTATTGCTATTTAATGACTTAGTTGAGGTATGATAGGCAAAACAAAAACAGTACACATTTTATGGATGCAGCCGGATGTGTGAAACCATCATCACATCTTTGCCGTGAACTGATCCATCATCCAAATTTCCACTTCCCTTCTTTTCTTCACTTTCTCCTTTTTCCTCCCCCACTTCTGTTTCTATAACACTTAACAGGATATACAACTCCTTATCAACTTTTAAATATATTACAGAATATTATTAAATATAAACATCATGCTACACAGAGATCTGGGATTTACTTATTTTAGTTCTGTGTTCCCTTTGACTCCTCATCCCCTGTATCCAGTCTCGGAAAACCACTACTATTCTACTCTTTGTTTATGCAGATTTGACAGTTTTAGACTGCTGGGATAAATGAAACACATAGTATTTGTCATCCTGTGTCTGTCTTATTCACTTAGCATAATGTCTTCCAGTTTTTAATACTGATTTAAATGAGTTCTTTATATATTTTAGATAACTCCGTATGTAAATACATATGTACACACACATATATATACATACACATGTATGTATGTATGCATGCATGCATATATAAGTATATATGTAGTTTTAAAACATTTTCTCATATTTCAAAGGATGCCTTGTCATTCTGTTGATTTTTTCTTTTCTGCTTTTTACTTTGATCTAGAATGACTTGTAGATTTTTGCTTTGATTGCATGTGTTTTTGGTGTCAAATCCAAAAATATTTTCAAGGATTAATGTCAAGAAGTTTTTCTCTTGTACTTTCTTCTAGGATCTTATGGTTTCAACTATTTGAGTTGATTTTTATTTACGGTTAAATTTAAGGGCCTAATTGTATTGTTTTGCCTACAAATAACTTGTTTCCCAAAAGCCACTTATTAAAAGAGGATTCTTTCCACATTATGTATTCTTGAAACTTTTGTTGACGATCACTGACATACATATGCAGGCTTATTTCTAGGTTTCCTATTCTGTTCTATTTGCCCATATATGCATATATGATCCATTACTTCTGTTTTGATAATTGTGACTTTGTAATATGTTTACAATGTCTCCAACTTTATTATTATTGCTAAAAAATACTTTGGCTCTGTAAGATATTTTTTAAGTTCCATATGAATTTTAATTCTTTTTTTACTTCTGTGAGAAATAACATTGGGACTTTACAGAACACATTATAGCTATGGATCACTTTTGCTAGTATAATTTTCAAATTCCAATCCACTAATACAAAAACAATCCTTCGATTTGGTCCTATTTAATTTCCTTCTTTTCAATTTTTTGGTGGTTCTTTTTTTATAATTTGCTCTCTTCATTAATATTTTTTTCTTATGCCATTACCATTTTCTATGTTTCTCTGATATACTAAAAACAAATTTCCTTGTTACTTAAGCTAACAATTTCTATGGTTTCTATAATATACTGTTTTATCCCCAGAAAAATAGTAAATATATTTATTTTATGTACACATTTTAATATATGTCATATACCATTGTGTATTATATATCAGTATTTGCACATATACCCACAACATTACATATTATATCAATAAAGGGGATATTGATCAGTATTTCCTAAGAAAAAAATATAATTTCAGCACTACACTATATTTACAAAACAGGTTTATGGCTCCTACAGCATTTGCTCTAACATAATTTTCTCGTTCTCAACAGGCATGTTTGTTCTAAAAACAAAAGGTCGAATAGATACTTAAGCTAAATATTGTTAGGTAGTTATTTCAATCACTTAAATAAACATAGCTTGATCTCATACCAATAAAACAGAGTACTTTTAGTTAAAATTTTGCATGTTTTTGTCTTTGTTTTTTTTTTTAAACTCATTTGCCTTTTTTTTTTTTTAAGATTTTTTTTTTTTTTTAATTTATTTATACAAGCACTGGGCACAGTCAGAGGCGCGGGAGGGTGAGAGAATTCACCAGAGCCAGACCGGGGAACAGAACAGGCAGAATGACGAAGAAATACACTGCTGAGGGAAGCACGGGGCACGGCAGGAGAGGTCTGTCACGCCATGTGGGACCATCTCCTGTGGCGGGGGATGGAACTGGTGCTCCAGAGGCTGCCGGCAGCTTCGCAGCCCAGCACTCAACTGCTGCGCCACCAGGGGAGGCCCTGTTTTTGTCTTTGTTAATACTCAAAGTGAAACATCTAGGATCCACCAGTCTTCATCCAACCCAAGGGCTGGGTATCAATGGTTTCATAGTGAAAGTCTGACCCTTTCAGTCTATCCAAACTGACCTACTTCTCTGTGATGCATGTTATATTTTTCATATATCTGTTTCTTCATGCACATTTCCATGTCTACTATCTATACAATTTCTTTTAAATAAGCTAGAACCAGATGAATCATCATCTTCTATAGAATTTGTTTGACAGCTGGAATTGAGTATTCTAAAATCAAAACTGATTTGGAATTTTTAATTTTTCTTGTCAATTTGCATGTATAAAACTGTAAATTTTGAGTTATCAGACAGACTACGAACACAGCTGAGGTAGACATTATGTCTTTTTTTTTTTTTTGGTTTCCATTTACACATATTGCCAAAAGATTTAATCTAATTGTTGGAAATATATCTACTAACAGAGAAAAACAATAAGACACAACACTAGGTGAAAACTAGGAGATGAAATTTACTAGGTGATATTGTTATGTAAAGCAGGAGACACTAGTCAAAAGAGATATTTTCTTTGTCCTTCAAGTCTCCACAAAATTTCCCAGTGCTTCTGGTAACTCTGAAAAGAGAGAGCATCTAGCTTTTACACTCAGTAAAAGAAGTCTACCTTTCTTTTACACTCAGTTTTTTTTTTTTTTAATTGTCCTCACTATTTAAAAAAGGAAAGCATAGTTGACTATGTCCAAGAGCAGGTAACAGACACAGGCCCCACCCAAGTTGCTTATTACTTAAGGGCTGACTAAATCAAAGGTGATTACATTGGCTTTCTAGCATTCAATCCACCCAGGTTTTAATATTTCTAGAGCAGGATAATTTAGCCTAGCGTATGTTCCATAATTAGGAATTGAATTAGCTGTAAATTAGTTCAAATATACGATATGTTAGCAGTGAATTCTGAAAAGTTTTACGGTATATTCTCCACCCATTCTTATTTACTTATATTTCTCCCTTGGCAGTATTGAGTTGGCTGTCTTTAACATGTTAAAAGATTGAAAAATGAAGGTCCTACTTTTAATTCTTACCTCTCGATTCTCTTCTGAGAAGCTTATTTTGCCCTGGTTGGGCACAAATTTTTATTTCAGACAGAAATAAAAGAAAATTTGATTTTTATATGGATGTGACAAGGGCTTGAGTGTGTTGTGGAGAACTTAACACAAAACTTGAAAAATGCAGAAAGTATGTGCATTTGTTTCTCAGGGCTGCTATAACAATTTACCGCTGCTAGGTGGATTTAAACAACACAAATTTATTTCCTCACAGTTACAGAGGCTATAACATGACATTAATGTGTTGGCAGGACCATGTTCTCTCTGAAGGCTCTCGGGAAGGTTACTCGCTTGCCCTTTCTCAGCATATGGTGGTCTCTAGCAATTTGGCATTCCTTGGTTTGTAGACATAGCACGTGGTTTGTAGACATAGGACTCCAATCTCTGCCTTCTTTGTTTCACTGTGGTCTTTCCAGTGTGTGCATGCATCTCTCCTTATAAGGATAAAGTCACTTTGAATTTGGGGCCCACCCTATTCCCATATTGAATCCATTTAATTAAATGCACCTCCCAAAAGCGGGTGTCCCAAAAGCGGGTGTCCAAAAAGGTCACATTCACCGGACATAATATTTTAGGACATAGTATTTTTTGGGAGGGGGCAAATTTAACAAGAAACACACACACACACAGGATGAGAGAGAGAGAGAGGGAGAGAGATGAAAGTGTAAGAAGTATCACAGAAAAGAAAGGTGGAAAGTTGGGGAGAAATGTTTTTAATTTGGATTGGTTCGCTTGATTGTTTTGGAAAAGGTGAGGAGTTTTTCTGAGCAATTGTAAAATTACACATCAGTGAAGAGGTGATTAAAATTCTTATCCTGGATGGTGATTTCCTAGATAAAAGAGTTTTCCCTGCTCAATCACTCAGGATATTGAGTATCACTAACATCAGTATTCAGAAAGCAACTTACAAATGATAAAAACTCATGAGTTAAATAATACAGAGTTTATGGATATGTTCAGTGTGTTGTAAATCGTATCTTCATCTTATGAAAAGACTGGATTAGTGATTACAATTAAAATAGACAACTATTTCTTTTAAAGGTGCCTATAATTATATAGTCTAATTTTTGATAATGGCATGAGTGTTGCAGTTTCTATAGGCCTTAACTAATGCATAGGATATACATCACATTTATGAATAATTCGTTAACTAGATGGAAGAATGATACATTACTCTTTAGAAAAGGCTAAGCTTAAACATACACACACACATACACACGCGCCCCTTTAATTTCCTTCCATTTCAGAAAGAAAGGAAAATTATGATAGATTTTTCTAAAGGTTTATAGATTAGGAAAATTATGATAGATTTTCTAAAGGTTTATAGTGCTTATCACTTCCTAAAAAGTATATATCCCCAGACATGTAATTCATGTTTAAAGGGTATGAAATACAGTTTATGCTAGTACTGAAAATAATTTTTGTATGATTATTCTCACCAAATCAGTGGAGAATCATTTAAAAATTGCCTGAATTAATCCTCCAATATATCGCAGCTGTAACAAATGTCAATACAGAATGACAGAGGCAGCTGCCAGATGGCCTCACGGGCCAAATATTTGCTATGTTTTGTGGTTCAAGTTATAGTAATTCTTTGGCCACAGTACATGATAGCTGGAAGGTTTCATTCCCTGAGTGGGAAGAGTGGAGAGTGTGGAAGATCTCCATATCAAATTCCTAACTACTAATCTAAATGAGGGTGAAAGGTCTCTAGTATATTCATAGCTTTGGGGAAAATACAGAACAACAAAAGCCATGACTAAATCATAAATGCCTTTGGAACATGGGATTAGAAAACCACTTTTATAAGGTAATCAATTATAGGGAAACTTCAGGGTAATGAGAAAGGTCAAATTCTCAATTATTTAGCATTGATAAAAATGATCCATGAACACAGTAACTTTGCTATAAAGAATTGTCAGCAGAAGTAAAGACAATATGGTAAACATTCTATGCCAGGGTTTGGGTATTCAAAATAATAACTTTGAAGAGTTTCTTGAGATATTATGCCACCTAATGGATCAAGTCCAAGCTGATTCCTTTTTTATTTTTAACATTATTTAAACATGAGAAATTAGAATGATAGCACAAAAGAGTTCGAGAAAAGATCAACAGCGCATTATTATTCCAATTAATTAAATTGGTAATTAAGAATTGTTTATATTTGTTTTATTAATTGTTTACAATAAGAATTGTTCATATTAATTAAGAAAAACAATGCTTAATATAAATGTTGCCTCAAAATCTTGAAAAAGTGAAATTAAATTGTATCAGAAAAGGAAAAATATCTGCCCTCTTCTGCTTCACTGGAACAACTGAATATTTTTAATAATGTAATAGAGACTCAATATAAAGATGTTAAAACATGAATTGAGTAGTTTGGTTATCTTGTTGTGCAAATAAATCACAAACAATCAAGTAGGTTAAATAATAATTTGTTTACTTTCATGGTTTTATGTATTGAATGGATTCAATTAGATGGTTCACCTTCAGATTTCATCAGTGGTTGTGGTCAGACATTAGTTATCAGACAGGTTCTCAGGGCTGGGAGTTAGAGTTTATGCTTATGATGTAGTTGATACTTATTATTGTTTGAAAACTCTTCTGTTGCTCTCTACTCTAGTAACTATATATATTCTCCAGTGGGTTGTGGCGTCTTACAATATGGCAGAAGCAGTCTAAAATGAGTATCACAGAGTAATTACTCCAAGGGACACATAACTACCATTTTCTTAAGAACCGTGCCCAGATTCACTCACATGGCCACTTATTACTATTCTGCTGAATTGAGAAGTCATGGAATTTGCCTGATTCACTTCCTCCTTCTGACTTAAGCCCTTAGCATAATCCCCTCCAGTTCCATCCATGTTATCCTAAATGGCAATATTATATTGGATTTTATTATTGAGCAGTATTTCATACCTCATCTTAATTCATTCATGTATCCTATATATATATATATATACACACACACACACACACACACACAGAGTATATATAGTATACAACACCACATGTGATTCAGATGCATAGACATTTATTCAGCACACCCCCAAAGAAGGCCTCTGTATTCATATAAATTGAATCAAACCATAGGATTGGGATTGAAATGACAACACTGTTACTCATGAAAATGACCTGGTTCTTTTATTTTGTAATACATGTTAATGTATTTCCCTTGGATTATTTCATTTATTAGATTGTATAAGACTTCAAAATAAAGAAAGAGGATACTTAAGGTTCAAAATAATACCTTGTAGGGCCTCCCTGGTGGTGCAAGGGGTTAAGACGCAACCCATGAAGAGAGCCGCAGCCACTGCAGCATGAGTTCGATCCCCAGCCAGGGAGCTACACACATGGTGCAGTAGACCTCTCCTGACTCACCCCCTGCTCCCCTCAGCAGTGTACTTCAGTCATTCTGCCTGTTCTGTTCCCCACTCTGTCTCTGGTGAATCCTCTCAATCCCCCCTTCACCTCTGCCCTGTACCCCAGTTCTTATATGCATAAATAAATGAATCTTTAAAAAAACTACCTTGTACCTATGAAGGAGGAAAATATGTGATTTTTTTTTTCAGCTCAAGGTTATTTATATTGGTTAATTCTGCTACAAAATAGTTTGCATTCTTAAGGGGAAATTCTTACAAGCCAGTTGGAGACAACTTTTCTCTAAGGAGTGTTCTCCTTTTGTCCTTTAAATAGTACTATAATAACTTATACAAGAATCATTTAGACCATACCTTATAATCAGTGTATATTCAATATAAACATTCGCTTTGTGGCATGTCAGGGTGACTTTTGTTGGGCGCAATAGGAAGAAGTAAAATGCTCCTATTTTTCAGTGTAGATGACCACATTCCAATTGAATGTTCACATTCAGAGGCAGAATATGTTCCTTATAATTACTGAAGAGTAGTTTTATGTGTTTGATACCCCCCTTTTTTTGGTAGCATTATTACATAAAACAAGAAAATAGCCTTTCATTGACCTAGTACTGAGTTATAATTTACTTGCTTTGGTGTGTTGTTGAATTGAAACTGCATTAATTAACATGTTCCTTTGTGTTAAGCAATTCCAAGATCCACAGGCAGTCACTTTTGTGCAATGTTCAGTGACACAGAAATTTATAGGTTATGTTCCATGGGTACATTCTGCTTTGTAACAGTCGGTCATTCATCATAATCCATGAATAGGTTTTTTTTTCTTCAAAAAGTTTACCAGATGTTGAATATTAGAAATTAAATGATAGTCATTCTTGAGATGACCAGATTATTCTTTAGGCAACAAGGCCATAATTTTTATGCCTCTCTAATAAACCACCAGACTATTTTAAGCAATTTTAAAATGAAAGATTCTAAAGGTTTATAACAGATAAATAAATCATTACATATGGGAGTTGGGTATTGATTTTATGTATTAAGCAAATTAGCAAAATAGCTTGAGAATCTGGCCTCCCTGGTGGCACAAGGGGTTAAACACAGCACTGTGAAGCTATCTGCAGCCTCTGCAGCATGAGTTCGATGCCCAGCTGGCCAGGGAGCTTCCCACATGGTGCAGCAGACCTCCTCTGGCTCACCCACTGCTCCCTTCAGCAGTGTATTTAAGTCTGTCTGCCTGCTCTGTTCCCCACTCTGTCTCTGGTGAATCCTCTCAGCCCACCCCCATACCTCTGACCTGTACCCCAGTTCTTGTATGCATAAATAAATAAATTTTCAATAAAATTGTTTGAGAATCACAGAGACAGAATTACACTATTCCTTGCTAAGATATTTATACATGACAGGCCAGTAAATGCATCTAAAATTCCTCTTAAAATTAATCTAAGCAGGCAAGGCCTCCCCTGGTGGTGCAGCAGTTGAGCTCTGGGCTGCGAAGCTGCCTGCAGCCTCTGCAGCACCAGTTCGATCCCCAGCCACCGGCGAGGGTCCCACATGGCACGACAGACCTCTCCTGCAGCGCCCGCTGCTTCCCTCAGCAGTGTATTTCATCGGTCTGCCTGTTCTGATCCCCGCTCTGGCTCTGGTGAATTCTCTCACCCTCCCATGCTTTTGACTGTACCCAGTGCTTGTATAAATAAATAAATAAATAAATCTTTTAAAAAAAATTATTAAAAAATTAATCTAAGCAGCTCTATAAATAATAATAAAAAAAACCTATGCATGCTATGGTGGTGGGTGTAGCAACATATATCAGAAGAGGCAGGATCCTATATTTCTGAATCATATGCAGCACTGTAACTAAAGTTATCTTAAAGTTATCACATGCTCAAGCCATACCTTAAGTCTCATGTAGCATATCTGCAATGTAACCAGCTAACTGACATTTTTGGAATACCCTATAATATCTCCATTGTAGAAGGAAGATTAAGAATAATTTATGTTGGACCTCCTTGGTGGCACAGCAGGTTGACTCAGCACAGTGGGGCTATCCTCAGCCTCTGCAGTGGAGGTTTGATTTTTGATTCCCGGTTGGCCAGGGAGAAACCCACATGGTGTGGCAGACCTCTCCTGCTTTGCCCACTGCTCCCCTCAGCAGTGCATTATTTCATCAGTCTGCCTGTTCTGTTCCCCTCTCTGTCTCTGGTGAATTCTCTAACCCTCCCGCACATCTGGCCTGTACCCCAGTTCTTGTGTGAATGGATAAATCTTAAAAAAAAAATAATTCATGTTTAAAAAAATATGCTAGGGGCTGTATGGAATTGATGATTTATTCCAGAATAGAAAATTTAAAATAAATTTATATACCAATTTGATTGACTAAGATCTTTGATGTATTTCAGATTTAAGAATAATTGAATGTATTCTTTTTTTTTAAAGATTTATTTATTTATGCATATAAGAACTGGGGTATGGGCCAGAGGTGCAGGGGGTGAGAGGATTCACCAGAGACAGAGTGGGGAATTGAATAGGTGGATTGACTGAAATACACTGCTGAGGGAAGCAGCAGGTGAGTCAGGAGAGGTCTGCTGCACTATGTGGGTTCCTCTCTGGCCAGGGATTGAACTCGTGCTGCAGTGGCTGTGGATAGCTTCATGGGTTATGTCTTAACCACTTGAACCACCAAGGAGGCCCTTGAATGTATTCCTTATCTCAGTATAAATACAATTTTTTTTTTACTTTAAAATCATACTTGGAGGAATATACCATAAGGAATGATATGAAACATTATAGACTTCTTTAAAATTCCCACTTTTCCAGGCCTTCTTGGTGGCACTGGGGTTAAATCTCAGCGCTAACAAGATATCGCCAGCCACTGAGGCACAAGTTTAGTCCCCAGCCAGGGAACTGACCCATACAGTACAGCAGACCTCTCCTGCCTCACCCGCTGCTTCCCTCAGCAGTGTATTTCAGTGGATCTACCTGTTCAGCTTCACACTATGTCTCTGGTGAATCTTCTCACCTCCCCCCACCCCACCTCTGGACTACATCCCAATTCTTGTATGCATAAATAAATAAAACAAATCTTTGAAAAAAATCTTACTTTTCTACAGATTAAAGATTAGTTGACATTTTCTCAACTATAGTTATATATAAATAAGGCAAAACAAAAAGCAAAATAACAATAAGCAAGAGGAACAACAGATATATATTTAAGATAAATGGAAAGGCAGTTCAATACATAATTTTATGAGGTATATCAATGGGGCCTCCCTGGTGGTGCAAGGGGTTGAGTGCAGTGCTGGGAAGCTATGAGCAGCCTCTGCAACTTGAGTTTGATTCCCTGCCAGGGAGCTACCCACATGGCACAGCAGACCTCTCCTGACTCGCCCACTGCTCCCCTCAGCAGTGTACTTTGGTCTATCTACCTGTTCGGTTCCCTGCTCTGTCTCTGGTGGATCCTCACCTCCTACACCTCTGCCTTATAACTCAGTTCTTGTATCATAAATAAATAAATCTTTTTGAAAAAAATAAAGTATATCAATGTGTGACCACTGAATAATTAGATACAAATATCCTACTATAAGTGAACTGTGGAAATTTTAGTAACTTGATGTACTGAAGGGCGGAAATATTATAATCTCTTTTTTAGTGAGAAAGAAAATAACTCGCATGCAGATAATTTATTCCCAATGAGGGATTAGAGTATTTGTAATATGGGGAAAAGGTTTAACTGTAAGTAAAATTATGTTTTCTGTTTATTGGTGGGATTGTTCTTTTCCTGTGAATTGCCTGTTTGTGCTATTTTGTAACATGTAAGTGTTCCTGTTGTATATATACATATAGTAGCAAGACACACACATACTCACAGAGAAGTCAGTATTCTATTAACCATAATAACTAAGCACTCCATAAAATTATATGCTGCATATATTGGAAAAATAACTATTACATAATTTTATTTTTTGTGGAAATTGCTCCTCTGCATATTCCCACATAGCATTTCCACCCCTAGGAGCATGCCCTATTTTTAATAAAATCTAGACTTGGAGATGTTTGACTTTGCTCTTGTAGCTGTTTGTGCTGATTTAGTGAAGTGTACTCAATGTGCTTAGATAAAATGTTTTCTGACAGAAAAAATAATATTGTTCCCATCTAAAATGCTTTGTCTTGAGGTAAAAATAGCCAATTTCAGTCTTTCTTTAGGAAAAAAAATCATAGCACTTATATAATAACAATGTGAGTGTTAGAGGGGAGGCTTACCAGGCTGTATTTCTGGGCGACTTCCTAAAGCCAGAGTTTCCAATCACATAGGGCCAGTTAAGCCCTTCATCTTCTCAAGGTAGATAAATTGAGTGCCATGTACTTTGCTGTGCATGGAATTTTTGAATGAAACCTTTTAAAACAAAGGTCTTGTTTACTGTGAAAATCAAATGCAAACCTTACAATTTTTTATTAATGAAATGGGTTTACATGGTAGCTGATAGTTTGCTCAATGTTATTATTACATAATTCTGTGACTTGCTAAATATTTACATAGCAATCTTTAACCAACTGTCCACTAAAGAGAATGGTATTTTTGTTTGTAATTATTTCCAAAGCCACCTTTATTCACATTAGTAGAAATACAAAGAAAAAGGGTTTCAGGATTAATTATTCAAAAGTGCTGATAAACAGTGAATGGAATTGCTTATATAGCAGTTTCCACACTAGGTAAAGCTATTATTAGAAAAATTAGCATAATGACTAAGATAAAATAAAAAATAAGTATAAGAAAAAATAAATGTAGAAGATAATGTGTATTTCATACATTGTATATTTGCAAAAATAATTCATGTTAAATTAATAAATACTATAAAATTGTCATGTTGTTCTTTTATTGTAATTTAACTTGCAAAAATAAAGGTAACTCTGTGATTGTGGAAATTTCTCCATTGAAAGATATGTATTATGTATAACTATATTTGAACTCTTTCTAATCTAATTATCACACATTCTATTTAACTGACTTTAAACTTCAACAACACAAGGTTGTTGTGAGAAATAAATTAGACTTGTGCATGTAAAAACATTTAGCATGCTGTTTACCACATAATAAGAGCTCAAAGAAATGTTAGCTATTATTACCAACATGGTAAATAACTGCCTTTCTGAGAAGTACAAATTTTCTGTGACAGAAGAGGAAAAGTGTGTTGGTAGGTATATAATTCATTTATATTTGTGCATACATGAGTATGCCTATTTTGTTTATAAAAGAAATAAAAAATCTAGAAAGTATGATTTTGTTTAAAAGGATTACAAAGCAATGCAAAAGAGAACAAAGATAAGATTGAGAAAGTGTAAGGCTAACTAGAAGAATAAATAAAAAGGGAGATTAAATAACAAGAGAAAAATGAGAAAATGATTTAATGTTGAAATATTTAAATTTGAGATACTATCTTAAGAGATAAAAACAAACAGAATATACAATACTTTGAAAACTGTATAGGTTTTTATTGTTTGCAAATCATTTGAAGTCTCTTTTTCTAGGGTGATATTGTAATAAAGACTTGAGTTTTAAGACTAGGTATAATGCTTTCTTTTTAAAAGTGAGAAATGAGAAATTAGGGCTTAGAAATTATAAGTGGCGTGAAGGAAGTTACATCATGAATAACCAGCAGGGCCTGAAATTAAATCCAATTTTTCCTTCATGCTTTTTCATGATCAAATTGTCTTTAAATAAATCTTATGGAATTGAATTATTTCTAAAACCTTTCTTGTATACCTATTATATACTGAGAATTCTGTCACACATTCTACAGCCCTCTGACCATTAAGACTTATTTAAAAATGTATAAATATCTTACAGGACATATTTGATAGCACAAAAATTTTAGGTAATGTACCCCAGATTACATATACCACTTGTAAATTTGTGGCTCTGAAACGTGAACACTCCTTACAAGACTCTATATTTTTCAGTAGGTCTCACAGATGAGTGATTTAGTACCTGTTAGTTGCTCCTTATTACTTGTTGAAAGACAGAATGAAGTAATGATGCATCAATAAAAAATGACAAAAAAATAAAGTTAATTAAAAATCTGTATCTTTTTGAAAAAAAAACTATTAATCATTTTTTTTTTGTACAAAAAGGGGTTCTGTTGACCTCAAATTAAAAGTAAACATTTCTGTCAAATAGTCTTCCTATATGCTGTGGCAAGTTAGTAAATAATTTAATGAACCTGTTCAGAATATGAGTTCATTCAATCCTTCATTTACCACACATGGAATATTTACTTATCCATACACAATATCAACAATACAAATATACATATTGGATATATATTTTTCAATGGTTTTGTTTTTCTACTCTTTAGGTAGAAAGAAAGAAGATTTTGCATAAATTGAACAAAAATGTTTAGTGTGTACTGATAATTTTGCATTCAACTGCCTTTCATTATTGTTTTAGGAAGTCCATAGCTTAATATATTAATTAATATTGAATCTTTTTTCTTCTTGTCTGAAATTCTATCTTTAAAATAATTGATCCCTATATTATTCATAACTAAGATGAAATAAAAAACAAGTATCAGAGAAAGTGAATTTTTTTGCTCTTTTTTGTTTTACAATTATAATTATGAAGTTTCTAAAATACAGAATTACTAAAAATATCTGTTTTGCATTAAACAACAGGCAAATCAAGTCTGGTTTTTAAAAGGTTTAGGGGATTTGGTTTATTTCAAAATCAGCATTGGATAGATGTACTCAAAAGACTATTTAAATGCAAACACATGCCCTGTTTTGTTGTAGTAATCATTGGGTGTTTCTAATGGACCATGTTTGCATATTCTATTTAGAAAGCTTATGTTATATAAAAAAAAGAACCAACAGGGCCTCCCTGGTGGTGCAAGGGGTTGAGCACAGTGCTGCGAAGCTGTCTACAGCCTCTGCAGTGTGAGTTCGAGCACCGGCTAGGGAGCTACCGACATGGCACAGCAAACCTCTCCTGACTTGCCCGCAGCTCCTCTCAGCAGTGTACTTCGGTCTATCTGCCTGATCTGTTCCCTGCTCTGTCTCTGGTGGATCCTCTCACCTCCCACACCTCTGGCCTGTATCCCAGTTCTTGTAATCATAAATAAATAAATCTTTAAAAAAAAAAAAAAAAACAGCAATGCTTGGTAGTCTGTTACAATTATTCATGAAAATTGCAGCATGTGGTAAAAAATATCCAGGTCAAATCCATTATAGGTTTTATTTATTTTTTTTAAGATTTATTTATTTATTTATACAAGCACTGGGTACAGTCAGAAGCGCAGGAGGGTGAGAGAATTCACCAGAGCCAGAGCAGGGAACAGAACAGGCAGATCGACAAAATACACTGCTGAGGGAAGCAGCGGGCGGCAGGAGCGGTCTGTCGCACCATGTGGGACCCTCGCCAGAGGCCGGGGATAGAACCGGCGCTGAAGAGGCTTGGGCAGCTTCGTAGCCCAGTGCTCAAGTGCTGTGCCACCAGGGGAAGCCCAATTATAGATTTTTATTATCTCTATTATCTGACTAAATTCTGATTTTTAAAAATATGAATTATTAATACTTAAAATTTGGTATGACTCTTGGATTCTATGTGACTTGAAAGAGATCTGACTCTTGAGGAAAAAAGGTATACGTTTGGGGCCTCCCCGGTGGCGCAGTGGTTGAGCTCTGGGTTGCAAAGCTGCCTGCAGCCTCTGCAGCGCCGGTTCGATCCCCGGCTGCTCCCCCGCCACCAGAGGAGGGTCCCACATGGCGCGCAGACCTCTCCTGCCGCCCGCTGCTCCCCTCAGCAGTGTACTTCGGTCCTTCTGCCTGCTCTGCTCCCCGCTCTGGCTCTGGTGAATTCTCCCACCCTCCCGCGCTTCTGACTGTACCCACCGCTTGTATAAATAAATAAATAATTCTTTTTAAAAAAAAAAAAAAAAAAAAGGTATACGTTTGTAATTACACCCAAATATTTATAGAAAAGTATCTAAGTCAGCCTAAGACATAAGTGTGTCATTTCAAACAGTTTTAAACCATTTTTAAGGTTACTACTTTGGAACATCTAATAGTAAAAGTCAACCACCAGCATATGGTGCTATAAGGCAGTCTTATGAAAATATTTCTCATATGCTTCTTTTCATCTACCATCAGCTTTATCAGCTATTAATTTAAACTTGAATTATTTTAATTACTTTAAAAATGTGCACCATGCCTCTGTACCACCCTCTCAGAGTATACTTAACTCTCTACTCTGTGCTTAAAAATACCTTTCCTGTTTGAAAAATTCAGTATTTCCCATGATTTTTAAATATGATTATTGCTTTGCCCTAAACAGACTTGAAAAGTAGACAATATTACATTAAATATCTCATCAAATAATGGTTCTCACCTCTATTAAGAAAGTATGTTAAATCATTCTGAAGAGCCCTACAAATGATTCTGATGAGCATCTTCCTAATCTTTTGCTAAGGTATTGGAACTACATGTCAAAAGATCATTTGGAAAACCACAGAATCCCCTCTCTTCTTTCTCACTATCTTCACAACTACATCCTGATGTACTTCAGGGTTCTGCAAACCGTATTTACAAATATCTATCACTGTCATTTAGATTTACATGGCATTTGTTAGATGCTTTCTCATTTTCCCAACTTTTACTAACTTCAGTAAATGCAATACATACATGTAAAATATTTTTTCACATTTGAAGTAAAAAAAACTCCCTAACAGTTTTAAAATTAGTTGTTCTCCAAATAAACTATGATAACAATATCTATGGCAGAATTGGTCATATAGTATTTGAATTAAAGAACTTAAATGAGAAATTGAAAATATTATGCCATTTTATTCAAAATTATTAAGCTGCATAAATTAATCAATACAAGTCACTCCTATTTATCTGAAATAGGACAAATTTAAAACCATTTACCATACCAAGATGGCACACTCAGAAACATGTTAAAACAAGATAATCTATCTATCTATCTATCTATCTATCTATCTATCTATCTATCTATCTATCTATTTATTTTCTGGACACACTTTTGAGAGATTCTCAAAATAAAGTTACTTACATTCAATGTCCAAGTAACCAATTTCTTCTCTTTTTTTTTTCCTTCCCACTACTATATGCAATCACTATGTAGTAAAATTCAGTACATAGAACACTAGTCTTTTTCAACCATCTGACACTCTTCTGACCAATAAGCTATAAATATTTATCTACGGAGAAAAAGTAGTTTTAAGAAAGTGTTATATAGATAAAAAGGTACAAAATGAACAAGCATGACCATTCTCTTTCTCTTTTGTCTTTCTGTTAGCCTCAGTTTTATATGGAGTGATTTCAACTGAAGCAATTATCTCCCAAGCATGAAAACAGGCACATAACATACACCCTGACATTCTCAATTACAACAAAGAAAGATCAAGATAGGCATTTGAACAACTCCTTTGGTATCCTACTTATCTAACTCTGAACTATGTGGTTAAGCTAACTTCTTTTAGACTATTGGCAAATACTTTTACCTGATACATTAATAATATTAAAATTTGAATTCATGACAAATCTGTTTTTTTTTTTTACGATTGTCAAATATAGTAGCATATATTTTGTTATTTTATATTCTACCCTCATACTGTATCTGAAAATATCAATATAACAATGAAAACAAAGTTATTTATACTAGGAAAAAGTACTTTAGGGTACTGGAATTTCAAAACATCACAAAAAAATCATATGGATTTCCTTCAAAAAAATGAACAAGGTAAGAGTGACATTGACCCACTCTCGGACCTCATTTTCCACAAGTACATTTAGTTAGATTAGATTGAGATGAGAGATTTCACTTCCTTGCCTTTCAACTTTTTATGTGGGAAATATAGTTTCCCTTGATGCTGCAAGAAACTACAGAGTTAAATCCTCATCTTCTTGTGTGTGATTCAAAGAATACAAGTCTCAGAGAGCAAAATAGTGGAAATAATTACAAACAAATGTATTCTTACAGCTTAAGTGTGGGATCTTGCAGCATCGGGATTTTCACTTTATATATACTTTTTAAACTATTTTTCTTTCTAAATGAAAAAAAATGATTTGATGCTTCTACAACAATAATAAAAAAGTATGCTTTTGCTTTGATTTTGACCATTTCAGTCCATAAAACAAATTTGTAAATGACTCTAATTTTTAAGACCAATAAACATTTGTTTTATCATTTTATGCTATCATCTTTATGATTACATCCTAAAATACACAAAATTAAATGATCTGAAATATAGGAAAATAAGTATTTATTACTTGGACTTTAACAAAGAACATCAAAGCAATGTGTCATTTCAATGTACTATTAAAAACTCATATTGATTGCAGTGACATTTATTTAGAAGAAGTAACATTTTATTTTCTCATTATATCTTTAATATTTATTTATTTATGCATACAACAGCTGGGGGTAAGCCAGAGGTGCAAGGGGTGGGGGGTAAGACGATTCACCAGAGACAGCGTGGGGAGCAGAATAGGTGGATCTACTGAAATACACTGTTGAGGGGAGCAGCAGGCAAGACAGAAGAGATCTGCTGCACCATGTGGGTCAGCTCCCTGGCAGGAGATATAACTTGTGCTGCAGTGGCTGCCAATAGCTTCATAGTGCTGAGACTTAACCCCTTGTCCCACCAGGGAGGCCCTAGTTATATTATATCTTCATGGGTGAGGGTGGAATTTTAAATTTAGTTTTATACAAATTTATTTTTTTAAAGATTTTATTTATTTATACAAGAACTGGGGTACAGGCCAGATGTGTGGGAGGGGTGAGAGGATTCACCAGAGACAGAGTGGGGAACAGAACAGGCAGACTGACAAAATACATTGCTGAAGGGAGCAGCGTGTGAGACAGGAGAGGTCTGCCGCGCCATGTGGGATTCTCCCAGTTGGCTGTGATCAAACCCTCACATTGCAGAGGCTGTGGACAGCTTCACAGTGCTGCCCTCAGCCGCCTGCGCCACCAGGAAGGCCCTACAAATTTATTGTTTTTATGTACTTTGTGCTTGATACGATTATTAGTATAAGGAATAATAGTAAACTAATAAAAATTTTGCATTTTCTGAAAGAAGTTATGTTATAATTTGAATGAACTTTTGTTTTTTGTCCAGAGAGCCAAATTTCATTTTTTTAGAGCTGAAAATAATGAGATAATCTATGTTCTGGGTCTTCTGCTTTGAAAACCAGTGTTAGTTCTTCAGCATAATCCCTTAGGCTGGTTATATTTCACTTTTAATAACAGGCATTTTATTTATATTTTATTACAATAGTTATCTGAATACAAAAAATTGTTTTATAGGATACCATTATGGATATATTGTTTCACATCTGCTCACTAACATTTAAAATAGATAAATAAACCCATAAGGTTATGGTTTAAATATCTTTAGGAAAGTGAATATTAGCAATATATGTTAATGAAGCTTTCAGTTCTGAAACAATTATGAAGGCTAAAGAATGAACACACAATTTAAAACAACTCATAAGAAACAACAAATCAGTACCAAAAGGCTGTATAAAGTGATGTAGCTAGGTTTGCTGATGTTTAGGCTTAATTGGCATTATCAAATCCAGTTGAATTCTAACAAGAAGTGCTAGTTGGATCACATAAACTTTTCTTCTAGATAGGACTATTAAAATATAAATCAGCCATTTCAGTATACCATATAATATATAATTTAATCTTTCTTATTTCAACAAATTTTCATCTTGTGTAGTCTAATTTTGATCATACGTATTAACTCAAAGTGTTTAAAATATTAGCAAACATATCTAAATTGTTTTCTTCTTCATTTTCAATTCAGGTAAATTACTCAGAGTCTATATTGAGAGCTTATTGAAATGGCAGTTTTCCAAAGGGTAATATATTAATTTGGAATTTAGTATCTAAGACAGTTGTATGTTTATTTTTTGCTCATAATAAGACTGCCTCACACCAAGAGGCAGAAATTAAATCTCAAAGGTACCAGGAACTGCAGGTATCCTTTTTAAATTGTTGATAATCAGGTATATAATGATGACAAAGACATAGTATATTACAGTTTGATTATATATTCTGAGCTGAGACAGTCACATGTATGCTCTTAATCTGTTTCAGAAAGTTATTGTAACACTTTATGATGGTCCCTCAAAGAAGTTGATATTACTTCATGGAAATCTGACTAGCTCTAAAATCCATCTATATAGCACTTGTAAAAGTACATACACCAAAAAAGTTTTGCTGAAAATAGATACACACACTAATGGAATAGAACTGACAACCAGGGAAGAATTCACACTCATCTAGACAGTTAATTTACAACATAGGAATCAAGAACATATAGTGAATAAAGGAAAGTTTATTCAACAAATGGTGTTAGGAAAACTGGACAGCTGAATGAAAATCAGTGAAACTAGACCATTATATCAGACCATACACAAAAATTAACTCAAGAGGGATGAAAGGTTTGGTAAATGGCCCACAGACATAAAATAAACAAAAAGAAACAAAGAGAAAATGTCCCATAACATTGGCTTCAGAGATGTCTTTGGTGACTTGGTTATGGCAAGGAAAAAAATGTAAAAAAAAAAAAAAATTAAAAATAAAACATCAATCTAAACTTACCAGTGAAAGAAACTATCATTAAAATACAATGGCTTAGTACTAAGTTGGAGGAAATATTTGCACATCATACATATAAAGGGGCCTAATGTTCAATATCTACAAAAAACTCAATGTCTCAATAAAAAGAAATTCTAATAACCCAATAAACATATGGATATAAGATTTAGTCACTTCTCCAAAGAAGACATCCAGATGGCAAAAGGACACATGAAAATAAATTCATCATCACTTATCATCAAAGAAATATAAATCAAAATCAAAATGAGGTGTTGCCTTGCACCCATGAGAATGGCCCATATCAATAAATTCAGAAACAAGTGTTGTCAAAGGTATGGAGAAAAAAGAAACTTCTTTTTGTTGGTGAGAGTGTAGACAAGTCCCTATGAAAAGCAATATAGAGGTTTCACAAATTATTAAATGTAGATCTAAAATACGATCCAGTGAGTCCACTACTAGGTAACTATCCAAAGAATGCAAACACACTAATTCAAAGGCATATTGCACTCTTATATTCATTTCAGCACTATTTTCTGTATAGCCAGTCTATGTAAACAAAATAAGTACCCAAAGATGTATGAGTAGATAAGAGTATGTAGTATATGTACACAATGGAATACCATTTAGCTATAAAAATGGCGACATCTTGCAATTGGAAATAACAAGGATATACCTAGAGAGGATTATGCTTGTTGGATAAAGTCAGAAAGAGAAAGTCAAATACTGGATGATTACACTCATATGTGGAATATTAAGGAAAAAACAAAGGGACAGACAAAACTAAATCAAAACAAATCCCAGGAATCTGACTGGAGAACTGAAGCTTCCTGAGGGGGTTTGTAGGGGTGGTGAGGAAAGAGAGAAGGTGGGGGCTACTGGACTATGGAGGAGGATTATTGATGTTTTGGTGGTGGTTTTTATATGATGATATATATCTGAAGTGGTGTGAACTTATACCCTAAAATGATACAGTGCTGTTAACCAACTTTAACTTCAATTAAAAAAATGGCATAATTGAATAAAATAATAAAAAAAAACCTTGAAATCTTGCCAAATGCAACAACATGGATAGGACTGAAGGGTATTATGCTAAGTGAAAAATGCCATATAGAGAATGCCAAATGCCAAATGATTTCACTCTTTTGTGTAATATAAAGAAAAAATAAAAAACATACAAAACTAAATCAAAACACACCATAGAAATCTAACTGCAGAATTGAGTTTCCCAGTGGATTGGATGTAGGAAGCACAGGGGGAGGATAGCCCAATGAACTATGGAGAAGGACAGCAGGTGCTCTGGTGGTGGTATGGAAACACGCATCTGAGTTGGTGTGAAACTGTATTCTTAAGTCATATAAATTTGTACACCAGCATTACCTTAATACAAAATAATCCAATTAAATGGAACTATTCAAGATGAAATACAGGGTTAGGTTCATACATGCTTCTGCTAATAATATTTTATCAACTAATCAATAGTTAACTTGTTTTAGGCATGTTTCTATTTAAAATAGCTGTATTGTTAATTAAGTAACATGAAGTGCTAGACCAGTAACATTAATAGTCATGACTGAACAAAGCTTATATAATAGAGATTTTTTTCCCTTAAAACACAAATCTATCTTCTTACATCAGGGACACTAAATCAGGAACAAAATGCACATAAATGTGTTACTAAATAGTCCTTGAAAATAACACTCATTTTGTGTATGATAGTCAAAATAAGAAGGTAAAGTGTAACCTTGTTCACCTTCAGCTGGAAACTTTTCTATTAGGTAAATTACAATTAGAAAAGTCTATCAATGAGCCTAAAAATGATATAAGCATTGAGTTTCAGTTATATGTAAATTTGTAAATAAACTCACAAATATGGAAAACATAAACAATGAGAATAGATTGTACATATATATACAAAAAGTTTCTTATATATTCATTTTGTTTCCTCTGGCATCAATATTTTTAATTTAAAATTGCATAAATATGGGCATTGTACTTCTTTATCATTTTGTAGCACAAAATCTAATGTATGAAATAGTACTTTGGTTTATTTTCTGATTATAGAATTAAAGTGTTATTGTAAAGAATCTGAGAAATATTAAAATGCAAAAACTGAAACAAATTACATAGAATTGTACTATCTGAAGATGAGTCAAATCAAAAATTTACACAAATTTTTTATCTTAGTTCTAATAATTTAACTTATTCTTTTCATTAAAAATTAATGCTATAGCTTTTCTTACATTTGACATTATAGAGGCATTTATATTCTTAATTTTTTCCAACTATTCTGCATTACTATTTGAATTTCTGAGTAAAGTAAATCAATATATTATGACTTTTTTATTAATAAACAATGTTTAAGCAAACTTAAAATCCTCAAATCCTAACAGTTTGGATTTGTGTTCATTTCTTTCTTTTTTTTTTAAAGATTTATTTATTCATTTACACAAGAACTGGGGTACAGGCCAGATGCATGGGAGGGTGAGAAGACTCACCAGAGACAGAGTGGGGAACAGAGCAGGCAGACTGATGAAATACACTGCTGAGGGGAGCAGTGGGCGCGACAGGAGAGGTCTGCCGTGCCAAGTGGGACCCATGCTAGCCGGCCGGGATCAAACCTGCGCTGCAGAAGCTGTGGATAGCTTCACAGAGCAGTGCTCAACCTCCTGCGCCACCAGGGGAGGCCCTGTGTTCATTTCTTTTCCTTAATTCCAGGCATTAGACATATAATCATTAATGTATGCATGCAAACACACACACACCATTCTTCATATTAGGAAAACACTAAAACTTACTTAAATGTTTTACAATGCATTTATATAATTGCTTTCAATTGAAATTTTTAATATTTTGCCACTTTAACATAACTTCCCCTATTCTGTGAAACACATTTTTCTGTCAGTTGCACAATTTCAAATAGAATGATTTAGAATTTTTGTGTATTAATTTATATGAACTTTATGAATTAGCACCTTTACTGTCATATTTTAGCAAATTATTGAGTGGCTAATTATCACTCAATATTCATAATCCTCCATTAATAAAGGCCCTGAATATTGCCACAGATTTTCTTCCTTTGAAATTTCACCATCTTAATTAATGATCACTCACTCCTCTCAGGTTCTCACATTAAAACATTGGCAGTCACTCTTGATACTTCTCTTTCCATCATACTCTGTCAGAACATACTATTAGTCCAATCAGTTCCCACCACCTCCATGGCTAACAATCCTTCTCTATGTCACCATCATCTCTCACCTGAATTATTGCAATATCTTTGTGACTGATCTCACTTCCACCTTTGCCCCAGTCTATTTTCCACACAGTCGCCAAAGTGATCCTATTAAAATGTCAAGTCAGATCAGATCAAATAAAAGTTTCCACTGTAAAAGCCAAATCCTTAAAATGACGTACTGGATACTACATGGTCTATAAACTCTTGGACTTCATCATACATTATGCAACCTCACCATTACTCTCTAAAGAACACTGGTCTCTTAGTTCTTCTATCAAAAGAGACATGTCTCCACCAGCACTGAGTTTTCCTTACGCCTGAAAAGCCCTATTGAGTGAGCCTCTTGAAATGACATGAAAACTATTTTTCTACTCTTATGTTGTCCTTGTTATTTTTAGATAATCTCAATGGGCATTAGTGTATTTTCTATTAATATCACTAGTGATTCAAATTATCTTTGCATTATCTGTTATTTTGTCAATGAATTATAGCAGTAAATGAAACTTAAAATAACTAATCAACCTGAACACATGAACTAATTTTCTTTTTCTTTTTAACCATTAATTTATTTATTTATACAAGAACCAGAGTACAGGTCAGATACGAGGGAGGGCGAGAGGATTCACCAGAGACAGAGCGGGGAACAGAACAGTGAGACTGACGAAATACACTGCTGAGGGGAGCAGCGGGCGAGACAGGAGAGGTCTGCTGCACCATGTGGGACCCTCACTGTCTGGCCGGGATCTAACCGGCACTTCAGAGGCTGTGGACAGTTTCACAACACTGCGCTCAACCACCTGTGCCACCAGGGGAGGCCCTGAACTAATTTTAAAAGTCTATCATATTAACATTCATTTTCAATAAAACTGCCTTTTTATTTCCAATAATTTTTATCAAAATAAATGCTCTGAATTTTGATCAATTCTACTAATTATATCTGCAACGTTTTAATCCAGAAAATATTTTCAAATCTAAAACATTTGATCAAATTAATTTTAGAACTTTAGAATACATTTTACATATTTTGGTGTGTTTTTAAATAGATGATCAGTCTACTTTCCAATATGAATCTGTGGATTTCGGGAAGAAAATGAAAGACAGTTTCAAACATTTTTGCTGTTAAAGAAAATCTTTTCAAAAACCTATGAATGAAGATGATAGATGTAATGACCAATTTGTATCTCAACTTGGTTATGGTCTGGCCCATAGTTGTTTGCTCTAACACTAGTCTTGATGTTATTGCTGTGAGCATTTTTTTTTTTTTACAATCCATTGACCTTAATAAACTATCCTCCATAATGTGAAGGTTAGTTGTAGTTGATGGTCTTGCATAAGAAGGAATTTTACTCCAAGGGTGTACCTTGAAACCCAGCCTAAGTTTCCTGACTGCTGGCCTGGCCTGCCTATTTTTGACTCAGGACTCTAACATCAATATACAAAAATCAGTTGCATTTCTATACACTAGCAACAAACATTCCTAAAAGAAAATTTAAAAAATAATGTCATTTACAATAGCATTAAAAAAGATAAAAATCTTAGGAACTGAGAAAAAAGACTGGTACATTGAAACTGTAAAACATGTAAATAAGGATATTAAAGATGTGGGTCTCCCCAGTGGTGCAATGGGTTGAGCGCTGCTTTGTGAAGCTGTCAGAGCAGGTTCAATTTCTGGCTGGCCAGGGAGATATCCACATGGCACGGCAGACCTCTCCAGTCTTCCCTGCTGCTCCCCTCAGCAGTGTTTTCAGTCCATCTGCCTATTCTGCTTCCTGCTCTGTCTGTGGTAAATTCTCTCACCCTCCCACACCTCTGGACTGTACCCCAGTTCTTGTATGAGTAAATAAATCTGGGGCCTCCCTGGTGGCACAAGGGGTTCAGCACTGCACTTTGAAGCAATCCACAGCCTCTGCAGCATGAGTTTGACTCCCGGCCAGCCAGAGAGAAACCCAGGTGTGAGGCAGACCTCTTCTGTCTTGCCCGCTACTCCCCTCAGTAGTTTATTTCAGTCTGCCTATTCTGTTCCCCACTCTGTCTCTGGTGGATCCTCTCACCCCCCGCATCTCTGGCCTTTACCCCAGGTCTTGTATGCATAAATAAATAAATATTAAATAAATAAATAAATCTTAAAAATAAAGATACTAAAGATTATAGAAATTAATGTTAAGACATCCACGCTCATGACTATATGAATTAATATTGCTAAAATATCCTTGCTACCCAAAATGATTGACAAAATCAGTGCAATCCCTATCAAACTACCAATGGCGTTTTTTACATAAATAGGAAAAATATCATATTCATACAAGGCCTCAAAAGAGCCCAAATAGTCAAAACAATCTTGAGAAACAAGAACTAAGCTGGATGTGTGACATTTCTTGATTATAAATATATTACAATGCTATAGTAATTAACAATTTCATAATGGTGTAAAGACAGACATATTGAATGAAAAATGGTACTAAATAGAGATCTCACAAAATATTTCATGTACCTGTATGCACACTCAACTTATGATCAAAAAGAATGTTAAGAATACCCAGTGGTGACAAGATATTTTCCTCAACAATCAGTTAGGAAAATAAGACATACACATACAAGAGGATGAAATTAGACTCTTATACACAAAGCATGTTACATTTAATGCCTGAAACTGCAAATATCCTAGAAAAAGAAAACATAGCAAAAAAAGCTTCATGATGGGGATTCCCTGGTGGTGCAAGGGGTTAAGACACAGTACTATGAAGCTATCTTCAGCCACTGCAGCATAAGTTCAATCCCTGGCCAAGGGGGTGAGCCACATGACACAGCAGACCTCTCTTGACTCATCCACTGCTCCCCTCAGCAGTGTATAGCAGTAGATCTGCCTGTTCTGTTCCCCACTCTCTCATGAATCCTCTCACCCCCCACACCTCTGGCCTGTACCCCAGTTCTTGTATGCATAAATAAATAAATATTAAAAAAAAAGCTTCAGGGGCCTCACCTGGTGGCGCAGGCGATTGAGCCCCACACTGTGAAGCTCTCCCCAGCCTCTGCAGCACAGGTTTGAGCCTGGCCAGCCAGTAAGATACCCACATGGCAAGGCAGACCTCGCCTGTCTCACATGCTGTTCCCCTCAGCAGTGCATTTCAGTCAGTCTGCCTGTTCTGTTCCCAGCTCTGTCTCTGGTGAATCCTATCACCTTCCTGCACATCTGGCCTGTACCCGGGTTCTTGTATGCATGAATAAATAAATATTTTAAAAAATAAAAAATAAATAAAAAAGCTTCATGATGTTTGTTTTGGTTACTACAGCAAAAGTAAACACATAAAATTATATAAAACTTAAAGGTGTCTTCACAGCAAGGAAACAATCAGAATTAAAAGGCAACCTAGTAAAAGGGAAAAATATTTGCGAAATATGTATATGATAAAAGTGTTAATATCCAAATTATATAATGATCTCCTTCAACTGAAAATCAAAACCAATCTGATTAAATTTTTTCCAAAAACTTTAATAGACATTTCTCCAAAGAATGCAGCATTGTGCTTATAATACAACACTGTGCTATATATTTCAAATGGTAAGAAGGTAAAGCTCATATTATGTGGGTTTTTTACTTATTAAAAAGTAAACAAAAGTAGATTCTCAGAATGTCTATCAAAAGTACATACACGCATCTCTGTTTTATCCAATGTCATGGAAAAATTACATATGCCAAGTGAGGAAATATAGAATTGTTTGGAGAGGAGGCTGTTTAAATTATTGCAATTGTTTTTTGTTGTTGTTGCTTATGTACTTTTAAATTTTTATTTCATTGAAGTCACAATGTTTTACAACACTGTAATTCAAAAGTATAGGATTGTGCCTCTTTAGATATACCAAATTCAACAGACAATGATGGCAGTTCTGGGTAAAATGGGTTTTTGAAGAAAAAGTGCTTATGAGTGTATGATGATGGGTATATGCTGGGGACAAATAATGGAAATATTTGAGTATTTTTCCACTGCAGTGATATGGATTTTCAAAATACTCACTAATCTTAGTTTTCTTGGTTTCTATTAAACATAAAACTTATAAATCACTGTCATAGGAAAATGGGCAGAATTGGAGTATTATAATCAAATGTTAATCCAAATTAATATTTAAAATGGCATGAAGAAAAAATTGTTTTTGTTTTGGCCAGAGAAAGAACTGTGTCGTTTGTGACTTGATCAAAAGAGTTCACCTTGATTGTTGGTTGTTATTCCTTATTCTGGCTACTATAGATTTAATGGTTTCTTCTACTACATGTGATTTTTTAACTTTGGGGATCACACACTGGGATAAATAGAATTAAATGAAATTTGAGTCACGGAAGTTTAAAAGTGCATCTTGGTGTAGTTAAATTATATGAATATGCACTGTTATTTTTAGAGTTGGCGCCTAAATATATATCTACTCACCACTATTTAAGAACATCCTAGAGTAGATATCAAGTAATAACATGATCCAATATATATTACTATTTTTCTACTAAAAAAGAACAATGTGAGGGCTAGTATCATGCACATTTTCTCTCACTATAGTAATTAAGTTTTAATGTACTAGATATTACAAATATATATTTTCATGGCCTTGAAAATTCAAATAAACTGCTTTGGTCTTAGATGGCAAACACATGTATGTTCACAAACATGAAATTCCAAGTAAAATATACACAAACAGGTTTTCCCTCGGTCATAGTTTTATGTCACACTAAAATAATGTCCACTTTCTATCAGTTCTCACAGATTGCTTTATTTAGCATTCAGAATGAATGATGCCACCTCATGATTTCCTATAAAATATCAATTTCCTTTGAGGAACTTTTATATAAATGCTGATGGATTTGATACTGCCATTTTATAGAAGACTAAATCAGAGCTCATATTGATATGTTTGCATGCTAAAAAAAATCTGGTAATGATACTGTATGCCTTAATTTACTTTTATATTTCATTCTTCATTTTGTATAATTTTCTTATAAATTTGAACTAAACAAATTCAGGGCAAGGAAGATACCTTTGATGAGTCAAACTTCTATAGAGTGGATCCTCAAATGATTGTATAATATATAATTAAACGCTGCTTGAGTATTTTCAAGCATTGCCCATGTTTACTTACTACACAATTTATTTTATCTGCTAAATAAATTGAATTTTGTATATTACAATATAACTTAAAGTAAGTAATTTGGAAACACAGGTCTTTTCCTCTAGTACATACACGTTATGTGAGTGCATATTAGCAATTCATAATTGCATGCCAATTCTTAAACTTATGAAATATATCAATTTAAAATAGCACACTTTTGGACTAGTAATGCTTAGATATTAATGTGTTAATAGTTCTCACATTCAGTGGGTCGAAGGAGAGATCAACCAGGTCTATCCTTTGAAATATGTATCAAAAACCCTAAAGGAATATGTAGTATGAAATTTACAAATTGCACTCACCCACTGGAAAATTTTAGTCTAACTGATGACCCAGAGATCACATCTTGCCTAGAGAAAATGCATTTAATGAACTTTGACAAGAAAGATGTGTTACATTATAAATCATGCAGCTAAGAGAGAGCAAAGTCTTCAAGGTATAAAGGAAATTATGAAGGATTGCTGCAAGATTAAATGCATTTCTCAAAGTGTAGAATTCACAACACAAATAAATAAAAGGTATATTTGTAAATATAGCATGGCATATAATGTTATTTCTTGTATGATAGAATCATGGGAAGCAAAGAAATGTCCTTGCTTGTATTTTTAGCTCATGGTTAGGCAAAATTGTGATATTTCCCTATCTAAATGTGTATGAGAAAGGAAATCGTGCATTTGGTGAAAATCCAAATAATAATTACAAATGTATTGATGCAGTTCTAGGCTGTGATGATAAAGTGAATGGGACAGAAATGTTGCTGTTAAAAAATACTGAAAAAATTAGATAAACTTTAATGAAGAAACAAAAATCCAGAGATGACTAGAGATTGAATTTAGGGTTGCCATGGCTAAATGTAAAATTGTGAAGTATTTATCCAAGTGAGTGACTAGCAGACTCCTAATTCTGAAGTTGAAGAACAGAAGATGTGGTATTATTACCAACAAAGTGTAATTTCTATACATTTGTATTTGCTACTTACGTGGGTTCTGGGAAGTCTGATGGGAAGACAGGAAACCAAAACATACTCAAGATATGTTCACAGGGGTACCTTCATAGTTATGTGTGCTCATTCACGTGATCTTTATATCTTAGCAAATCAATCCACCTTTTGTATCCTTCTGCCCCTCTTTCTTTCCGCATGCTGTGTGGATCAGCAAAGCCAAATTCCATTAGGAATGGTTTTCATTAAATTTGATTTAATTTGCAGCTACATAATATAATCCAGATGAAGAATTGGATGAAGATGGGCAGAAAAGGATGAAAGTTAGAAATCTCTCCTAGTGAACAGTTATAGAGTATAAAGCAACTAAAAGAAAAGTGCTTTGTTCTTTTACCTTTGTAATGAACAAAATATCATTTAAAAGTTCACTTATAAAAAAAATACTGAAGACTCTAGTATTTTCAAAATTGGTGGATCATTTCTAATCAGGTAATTGTGCATGTTCATTTGAGCATGTGTTTGTGCAGAGGGGCTACATTTTGACTGAAAGATTGATGAGTTTTATGTTGTACACCTAATTGTATAATATTTATGAATTTTAATGGTTTGCACATTCTACACTGATATATACATTAAGACATATACATTAAGAAAATTAAAAAGTGAATCTCCTTGATGGTGCAAAGGGTTAAGTCTCAGTGCTATCAAGCTATCACCAGCCACTATAGCATGAGTTCCATCTCTGGACAGGGAGCTAACCCACATGGCCCAGCAGACCGAGATCTCCTGTCTTATCCGCTGCTCCGCTCAGCAGTGCATTTCAGTAGATATGCCTGTTCTGCTACCCACTCTGTCTCTGGTGAATCCTCTCACCTGCTGTGCCTCTGGCCTACACCCCAGTTCTTGTATACATAAATAAATAAAGATTAAATCTTAAGAAAATCCAAAGATCATAGAAGCCAAAACTGTCTTTTTTTATATGTAACTGATTGCCTCAGAGTATTGAGTATAACACAATTAATAATCTTGTTGGAAATGTTAAAAAAATTCATTATTTTCTTTTTTGTGAATAAAAGAATAAACCTTCAAGATAACGATCTAGGATTCAAAGTGACATCTTATTTAAAGATAGAGTTTTTCTCAGTGATGTGGCACATTAAAAAATATGCTATTAATTTAACCAAGACTACTATCTCAGGAATGGAAAAAAAAGCTATCATCGTTGTATGCTTGGTTGATTGGGATCAGCTCACATCATTTTTGTTTAAGCTGCTTCACTGATTAATAATAAAAAAAGTACATAGATCAATTAGCTATGCTTGTCATGTACTTCAGAAATGGAAATAGTAGCATGCATATTTGCTGACCCCAATTTAATTCATTTATAGAACACTTTCCTTCATGGTACTGTTATACAAGGAATAATATTTCTCAATATGAAAAGTGCTTCTTATGATAGGAGGGACTCAGTGAAGAGAGAAACAGTATAATAACATCTGTACTGGAGGCAAGAATTAATGAAAAAAAAAAGGAAGATAGAATTAGTCTTTTGAGTATTGTTGGAAATGTCAGAACCTATGAGAAAATGTAACAAGATAACAAAGAAAAAAAATATAACCATAGAATACTGGTCACTGGGCACTAATATCAAGCATAGGCAGGTTTTATCCAAGAATGGAGAGTGTTCTTAAGTGCATATCTAAGTACATTTCTCTGCAGTTCTCCTGCCCTAAAATTCTCTTTACCTTTGCTATGTTCCCAGCTCTATGACTATTTTTAATCTTTCCTTACATACTATTCTTTTAAAAAAATGAACTGTGATAATTCCTTCCCCTCTTCCTTTTTTTGTTCTTTAGATAAAATAATGTACCCGATAAAATGATGCATCAGACGAAATGAATGGATATAGATAAAACAAATGCAAAAAGAAACTATGAAGCATATATTCAATGGAATATTAAATAGCTGTGAAGAAAGATAAACAGTGGCCATTAGGACAAAATGGATGGACTTTGAGGTGATTATGTTGAGCAGAAATAAGTCAAAAAAGCAAAAGACATATTTCTGATGGCTTCATTCATCTGCAGAATATAAATACCTAAAAAAAAAGTACATGCTAACAATAGAGGATATGAAAATTTGAGCTAGAAAAAAATAAGACAATGCTTGCTAGAGGGTATAGGGAGAAAAGTGAAGGGGAATGGAGGAGGGAGAGAGACAGGGTATAGACATAAGTGGTTTGGTGAAATGGAAATAACTGACAAACATGAAAAAAAAATAATGTACTTTAGTCCTCTGGTTTTCAAGGGATCTTTAAAAAATTTGCTGAAAGGTGAGTTACTGAAAACAAGTGAACTCATTACTGAAAATAACAATACATTATATACATATAATCTATGATTTACAAATCACTATTAGTAAAAAATAGCATATTTTACATCTGTATAAAATATATTGGAGCTTTATCACGTTTGAATGATGTGTTAAGCTAAAACAAAGAGGAAAGCAAATATATCCCAGTTAATTTTTTCCTCTCATGATACTATGTTGTCCTTATAAATAATATTTTTTAAATAGTAAATATAGAAAATGGAAGATTTTTGCCAAGAAGTTCATATATGTTGCTATAAACAAAATTCCACATTGATAAACCTGAAGTTGGGTTATTTCATGTAGTGTACAGTTCTCTTTAAATCTAAATCCATTGCTAAATTTCATGACCACTCATTATTTTTTTTGAAATGATAAGCCTTGAAACTTTTGAGACTTGTGAACATATTATAACATACTTAAATCTTTTTTTTTATAATTTTTTAAAAGATTTATTTATTTATTTATTTATACTAGCACTGGGTTATAGTCAGAAGTGTGGAAGGGTGAGAGAATTCACCAGAGCCAAAGCAGGGAGCAGAACAGGCAGACTGATGAAGTACACTGCTGAGGGGAGGAGCGGGTGGCAGGAGAGGTCTGCGTGCCATGTGGGACCCCCACCCAGTGGCAGGGGATCGAACCAGCATTGCAGAGGCTGTGGGCAGCTTTGCAACCCAGCACACAACTGCTGCACAACCAGGGAGGCCCCACATATTTAAATGTTAAGCTTATATTGATGTAAATTACAAAAACAAAGCAAAACAAAATCCTGACCAGTAATTTTTTTTTATTATAATGAAAGAAAAATCATTGATAAAGGTGAGCAGCAGTATAAGGGCTGCTGTGTGGGAAGCATTAGAAATTCAAATGTCACTTAAAGAAGGTATGACAAAAGAGTACAGGATTCCCTTGGGATATTAATTGAAATAGTAATTAGATGGTAGTTGATGAAAAATATGAGTTTTCATAATTCAATAATTTCAATCTTTAAAGGCATCTCCTATTCACCTAAGTACTTTATATAACCTAGAAATGACTAGATAATCAAATTTTTGTGGTATTCCAGAAAGTATTTTTCAATATTAAAATTTAAATAAATAAATTCTATAGCATTAAAGTAAACAATCTTTTAGGACAGTGAATTTAAAAGTGTTTATAGTGACATATCTTAATCAGGAAAATTCTTTTGAGATAAGACCCCAATAACTATATATATATACATATATATATATTTTAATTATTTTTCCCAAGAAAAATTATATTACTATTATTTGCATATTGTAAACTATGCACAAGGTAAAACTTGCTCGAGATGGTCAGGTTGTACATACCCTGCCTTAAAAGCTACTATATTTATATCTTCAACAACAAAAGTAGATAATGTAACTAAACCAGCTTATCATAAGCTATTTCCTAGGCAGAACTTACTAAATCATCCATAGACTTAGAGGTCTATATTGCTCTTTCTAAGAAGTTGAGAGCTATTTAACAGATGTGAGGAAGACACACAATCTATCTTTGAAAAAATCCATCCTAAACCTTGCAAAATAAAAATTAGAAGTATGGATATTTTGGAACCTTCATCTATATACCAAAATATAGCTAGGAAAATCTTTAATAAGAAAAGATAATATAGTTGATCATTTTCCTGTTACAGAGGTTAACAGCTAAAGCCTAAGGAATTTAACTACATTGATTAAAAGTTGGTTTAACCTAGTTTCATGCCATCTTAGAAATAATGAAGTGGAAATTAAAACAAAGGATCCTGTCTCAGGCCAGAGAGTGAGCTTTTCCTCCTTGTGAATCAATTATAAAAAAATCATTGTTGAAGCAAAAATAGCCCAAATACTTCTAATATGCTGATATCAGCTTAGGGTCAATTATAAAATTAGATTATCAATGCCACATAACTTATCACATGCCAGGAAGAAATGTAAACATCTGAGTCAACATCTCTACTCAATTAGGATGTCACTCATGTAGTTACCTCACAGAGAACCTTCCTTGAAGTAAAACTTTATGTAAGGGTTGTTTTCTAGCTACTACACATACTCAAAGATAGAGTTTGATTCATCTTGCTAGTGTGCCAATATTGCCTTTTCTGATCTGATCCTACAAAGCCACATGTTGTTATTTGGGGAATACATGATTTACCTGATGTGTCTTTGAGACAGAGACAAAAACAGAGACAAAAACAGGAAGACACAGATAATGATGTTGCCTGCTGAAAACTGTTTGAGAATAGCTTTTAAAATGATAAAAATAATTAGAATGTCCTTCCAGTAGACATTGATACACATCAGCAAGAAATATACAAATAAATTCACTATTGTTCTTGAAGTGAAGACTGCGTAATAATTCCATATTTTCAGTGTAAGGACAATTATAATTGAAAAAGTGCACACAAACAAGGCACCAATATTGTCCACAGGAAAAAACATAGTCCATTTGTTAATTGAAAGTGTTTTGTATGAAAGATGCACATATTTTAATTTTGAATTATAGTCTATTTTGTCCCTTTGCTCCTATGGAACAATGATTAATGTATCTTCTTTCAAAAAAGACCTTACTCTCTATATAGGAAATTTCTTAAGTACAAATATCATAGTGTCGCATAAATGTGTTATAAGATTTGTTCACAAAAATGTATTCAAATAAAATAAACAGGTTTATTATTATAGATATTTGCCATATACCCTATGGTTGTTTTTATTTTATGAATGTTTCATGTTACATATAGACTTACTTTACTAAAGTATATTTAATATAGGAAATGTTATTGTGTATAAGTATTTCTGATCTATCACCACAACTGCACTTAATCACCTGATTATAATTTTTGGATTACAAATTTAATTACACAGGACAAAATGAGTATTTTCAACACATGGTTGTCAACAACTAGATTACTTTGCAGTTCTGCTTGAGAAATTAATATAAGACAAACTATGTTTAAAAAACAAGAAAATAATACATTAGGTAGCAACATTTCCTGTGAGCACTCCAAGATCAGATTGATCTTAGTGACCATTTTTCATATGTCTTTGAGTACAGGATAGAAAGATCATTCTCATTTTAAACACTGATAGTTTTACTTTAAAAGTGCAGAAACATTTCCAGGTAATATGACATACTATAGAACCTAAAGGCTACACTATATAGAGATGGTCAAATGAAACCATCATTCTTAGAACGGTCTTGTCATAAATGTTTACTGGAAGAGTGTAGTCAGGTTACCTGAAATACAGCAGTTCAGTGCCCTTGTCCATGTCACTACTCTGGGGTAACCCTATGCTGTATATCTAGTTTCTATCTTGGCAGTACCCACAAATTCTGGGATTCAAGCATTTCAGTAGGCCGCGGATCACAAATACCTCAGCCTCATTTATTTTAGGAAATGGAATGTAGGCTACATCTTCATACCATAATAATAAGCATTTGAGAATGAACTTTTCCAATGTCATGAAGACACAACTCATTATCAATCACTATAATGATTTTAACAAAACCTTTGCATTTTTATTTTACACTTTTAAAATTGTTGTTTTAGTCAAGGACAGCTATTTACATAAAGATGACAAAAATCTGAATATGTGAATTAATTAATTTAAAAACTGCGACGTCAGGTTCTAAACATCTGTAGATGAACAGCTACTATATGAACATGTTTTTCTTTTATAGTTAACATGCAAGGAAGTAGAATTAAATCACCACAATCTTATTTTCCTTTAATTTCTTTGTATCTATGAACATTTTGTTCTGACTTCCTCTTCTTTTTCTATCCTTTCTTTTTCCCTGCAAAGTTGTATCTATATTTGTCCTAAAAATCTCCCCAATGTGTCTGTTAAAATACACTATAGCATATAAATCCAATTTTTCAAGGTACATGCTGCTGAAAAAAATCCTTTCTTCAATTGTTTATCTTTTAGATGGAAAGGATGACCTGATAAAATCCTTTGAAATGAATTACATTTAATTTTACCAGAAATTCTATGAAATAAAAGGTATTAAATATGCATAACTGAAATGGAAAATGGATCATTTTGTTCTATTTAAGAATAAACATATGTTTTAGCTATTAACTATTTTAAAATATATACAACAAATCATACACAGATTCCATTTATGGCTCTCCACCTAATAGTCTACCTCATAGGGAATAGAAAAATAAGTGATAAAAATCAAATAGCTCTTTACTGTCTGTTATATAAAGTGTCTCAGCTAAAACTATCCCAGGATGTCATGTTTCTATGCTGCTGATTTGATAGCATTATAAGCCCTAGTAGTTTTTTAATTGTGTGTAAAGGAAGTGATTACCCTATCTTGAATGTAAAAACCTACAAACCATAAAACTGAATGATTCAGTAAAACAATTCCTAAAGACATCTGCCAAGATGATATATTGTTGATATATGCATTTTTAAGCATCTATAATGTACCAGAGTCCAAGGATGCTGTTATATAAAGGAAATTTTAAGTATACTATCAATTCAACTAGACAAAGCAGCAATTTTCTGCTATGCACACAGGGCAGATATGTGATAATCTGTATATGAATGTTGGCAAGTAATAGTCTTCCCTGGAGTCATCTATTACCATGCTAAAATTGTGTAAGTTACACATTTGGGGGAACATTGAAAGAGAGAGACTGTGTTATGCAATTTCATTATATATGCTTTATTCTCTGGTAGTATATTATTCATGAGATAGAATTTGATCCACAGAAGCATATACCAATCCGTAGTATGGGTAGCATGTATTATAAAAAATGTCATGAGAAATATTGCCAAGAACACATATTCATTTTAAAATACCATTTAAATGATTCTAAATTCTTATTCATTTTATCTTCATTTTATTTTTTTAAATATTTATTTATTTATACAAGAACAGGGGTACAGGCCAGAGATGAGGGGGGTGAGAGGATTTACCAGAGACAGAGTGGGGAGCAGAAAAGGCAGATCAACTTAAACACACTGCTGAGGGGAGCAACAGGCAAGACAGGAGAGGTCTGCTGTGCCATGTGGGTAACTCCCTGGCCAGGCGGGTTTAGAAACTGCACTGCAGAAGCTGCAGACAGCTTCACAGTGCTGCACTCAACCAGCTGTGCCACAGGGGAGGGCCTGCATCTACATTTTATTTATTTATTTTTAAAAAGATTTATTTATTTATACAAGCACTGGGTACAGTCAGAAGCACGGGAGGGTGAGAGAATTCACCAGAGCCAGAGCGGGGAGCAGAGCAGGCACAGGGACCGAAATACACTGCTGAGGGGAGCAGCGGGCAGCAGGAGAGGTCTGCCCGCCAGCCAGTGATCGAACGAACCGGTGCTGCAGAGGCTGCAGGCAGCTTCGCAACCCAGCGCTCAACCACTGTGCCACCAGGGAGGCCCTGCATCTACATTTTAAATTATCAGTCACTTGATGACTTAATGAAGATTTCAGTGTTTCAGTGTTTAATACAACATTCAGTTTTTCTCTCTGAACTCAAGAACTGAGGCTAATTTTTTGTGCACAAATTTTATAGCTTTGAGCTTTGATTTAGATAAAAGACTAGAGAAACCATCTTTAAAATAACATATAGCTCTTCTGCCCATTTTTTTGACTGGATTATTTACTTTGTTTTTGTTGAGTCTCATCAGCTTTTTGCAGCTTTTTGTTATCAGTCCTTTGCATAAGTGTTGTGTGCAAAAATATTCTCCCAATCGATGGGGTGTTTCTTTGTTTGGGTTACTGTCTCTTTTGCTGTACAGAAGCTCTTCAGTTTGATGTAGTCCCAGCTGTTTATCTTTGCCTTTACTATCACTGCTTTGGGTGAGATGTCTTTAAAGATGTTACTGAGATTTAGGTCATGTAGTTTTTCACCTATCTTTCCTTCTATATATTTTGTGGTTTCAGATCTTATGTTTAGTTCTTTAATCCATTTTGAGTTGTTTTTTGTGCATGGTATGAGGTAGTATTCAAGCTTCATTCTTTTGCATGTAGCGGCCCAGATTTCCCAGCACCATTTATTGAACAAACGTTCTTTGCTCCATTGCATATTCTTTCTCCTTTGTCAAAGATTAGTTGACCATAAACCTGTGGGCTTATTTCTGGGTTTTCAATTAGGTTCCATTGGTCTGTGTGTCTGTTCTTCTTCCAATACCATGCAGTTTTGATTATTATGGCTTTGTAGTATAGCTTGAAGTCTGGGAGTGTGATACCTCCATTCCTTTTTTTTTTTTTTTTTTTTCAGGCGAGCTTTGGCTATTTTGGATTTTTGGTGGCTCCATATGAATTTAATCAATATTTGTTCTATTTTTGTTGAAGAATGTCATTGAAATTTTTATTGGAATAACATTGAATCTGTAAATTGCTTTTGGTAGGATGGCCATTTTGATAATGTTAATTCTTCCAATCCATGAGCAGGGCAAGTCTTTCCATTTCTTTGTTTCTTCTTTTATTTCTTGTAACAGTGTTTTATAGTTTCTTTGTATAGGTCCTTTACCTCTTTTGTTAGGTTTATTCCAAGTATTTTTTTTTTTGTTTCAGTAATAAAAGGGATAGTTCTTTTGATTTCGTCTTCAGATTTACTGTTTGTGTATAGGAAGGCTACTGATTTTTGAGTGTTGATTTTGTATCCTGCTACTTTACTAAACTGGTTGATTACTTTTAGTAGTTTTTCTGTGGAGTTTTGGGGATTCCCTATATATATTATCATATCATCTGCTAAACTTCTCCAAAGAGGAAATGCAAATGGCCAACAGACATATGAAAAAATGCTCAATATCACTTGTAATCAAGAAATGCAAATCAAAACTACAATGAGATACCATTTTATACCAGTGAGAATGGCACATATTTAAAAATCCAGCAACAACAAATGTTGGCAAGAATGTGGAGAAAAAGGAACTCTCCTGCACTGCTGGTGGAAGTGCAAGCTGGTCCAGCCACTGTGGAGAGCTGTGTGGAAATTCCTCAATCTGCTAAAGATGGAGCTTCCATATAATCCAGCAATTCTACTCTAGGTATTTACCCAAAGGATACAGAAACATTAATTCAAAAGGGCACCTGCACTCCTATGTTATAGCAGCACTATTTATAATAGGTAAGCTATGGAAACAACCCAAATGTCCCAAAATAGGTGAGTGAATCAAGAATATGTGGTACATATACACAGTGGAATATTACTCAGCAATAAAAAATCATGCAATTTGTAGCAACATGTATGGAGGTGGAAGGGATCATGCACAGTGAAATAAGCCAGAAAGAAAAAGAAAAATACCAGATGGTCTCACTCATAGCAGGGATTTAGAAAAATTCAGTAAGGGGCCAGGAATAAACCTAATTCTAATGAAGTAAAAATCAAAATCAACATGCAACTATAAACCAGGGACATACTAGAGGGAGGGGAGGAGGAAGTAGGATCAAAACAAGTCGGGTGGGAATTGTATTGGGACTATAACCAAGATGAAAATGCATACATTGTGTAAAAATGAAAAATGATATAAAAATGTATAAAAATGATGTACAATGATGTAAAATGACATAAAAAAGTGAAAAATAAAATAAAAAATATAAAAAATAAAATGAAATGACATAATTGGGCCTCCCTGGTGGTGCAAAGGGTTAAGACACAACCTATTAAGCTAGCCACAGCCACTGTACTATGAGTTCAATCCTCAGCCAGAGAGCTACCCACATGGTGCTGAGTCTCCTGACTTGACCGCTGCTTCTCTCAGCAGTGTATTTCAGTCAGTCTGCCTATTTTGTTCCCCTCTCTGTCTCTGGTGAATCCTCTCACCACCCACACCTGTGGCCTGCACCCCAGTTCTTGTATGCATAAAAAATAAATCTTTGAAAAAATTGTTTAAAAATATGACATATTATCAACATTAAGGAGACATCTTTTAAATTTTCATTGCCATTCTCTTTTTGTTACTAGGTGAATCTCTCACCTGCCACACATCTGGACTGTATCCCATTTTTTTAAAATAAAGATTTATTTTATTTATACAAGAACTAGGGTACAGGCCAGATGTATGGGAGGGTGAGAGGATCCACCAGAGACAGAACGGGGAACAGAACAGGCAGACTGATGAAATACACTGCTGAGGGGAGCAACAGGCAAGACAGGAGAGGTCTGCTCGCCATGTGGGTTTCTCTGAGGCCAGTGGGGATCGAACTGCACTGCAGAGGCTACAGACAGCTTCATGGTGCTGTGCACCGTGACACCAGGGAGGCCTCTATCCCGGTTATTGTATGCATAAATAAATAAATCTTTAAAAGAAAAGAAAACTAAATCACAAAATCTTCATTTTCTAGAAAGAATAAGAAGTAAAATATTTTTTGTTGAAGGTTAAATCCATTGTTCTTCCTCTCCCCTCTCACTTTTTATGATTTTAAGCAGTCCTATTTTTATGGAGAAGTGTTCAAATAAACTAGCCATCAATAAAAATGACCTTAGTTCAAGTTTTAATTGAAAAATAGAATCAAATCATAGTTATATAATGAAGTAAGATAATTCCATCTTTGACTCCCCCCCATAGAGAAAAACATCTTTTTTAAAAAATATTTTTATAATAACTTAAGAAAATCCCTTGTTCACTGATATGGAGGAATAGATAGAGAGGGGATGAAAAATGAAAAAAAAAAAATTGACAAGGAACAAACTACGCTATAGTGATGCATGGGTATCTGAACTTCTTATTTTATAGTTAGAAATTACGATGTTGCCATGATGTTATAATTATTAAGTCTAGTAGAGTGTGTTTTTTTTTTCTTTTTTAATAATAAGATGATTTTTTTTTAAGATTTATTTATTTATTTATTTATGCAAGCACTGGGTACAGTCAGAAGCGCCGGAGGGTGAGAGAATTCACCAGAGCCAGAGTGGGGAGCAGAGCAGGCAGAAGGACTGAAGTACACTGCTGAGGGGAGCAGCGGGTGGCAGGAGAGGTCTGCGCACCATGTGGGACCCTCCTCCGGTGGCTGGGGAGCAGCCAGGGATCGAACTGACGCTGCAGAACTGACGCTGCAGAGGCTGTAGGTGGCTTTGCAACCCAGAGCTCAACCGCTGTGCCACAGGGGAGGCCCTAGTAGAGTGTGTTTTTGCACAAAACAAAGCATCTTAAATTCATTACAAAAATAAAGTAAATGGTGCTTTAATTTTCTTTTTGTATTAAATACATTTTTCAATTTTTTTACCAGGAACCCTAGTAAAATATAGTGAGACATAGACATCTCACTGAAATACTTTAGTTATGAACTTTAAAAAAATGCTTCTAGGGCCCCCCTGATGGTGCAGGTGGTTGAGCATAGCACTGTGAAGCTGCCTGCAGCCTCTGCAGTGTGGATTTGATCCCGGCAGGACAGGAAGACACCCACATGGTATGGTAGACCTCTCCTGTCTTGTCTGATGCTCCCCTCAGTAGTATATTTCAGTCAGTCTTCATGTTCTGCTCCCCACTCTGTCTCTGATGAATCCTCTCACCCTTGCACCTCTGGCCTGTACCCTGGTTCTTGTATGCATGAATAAATAAATCTTTAAAAAAAATACTTCTAATAATCTATGTAAGTTTACTAAGGACTACATACTATATACCATATAATTTATGTTATGTGGTCTATTCTAAGACATACATTTATCATAAAGTTATAGACATTAAAGAGCATATGAAAAGCTAATGTGTATCTAGAGCAATACTGAATATAGGACTTTATATTTGGATTTAAAATTGGTAATATCAGGGTGGGTGGAGAGACCAGAGAAATCTTCATGGAGGAGGTAAATATTACTGTCATAAAATAGATAATATTTGATAAACTATTAATATAAAATTAGGGAAACTCTTATAACCCTCTCCTACCTACCTCATTGAAACAATTTTTAAGTTGTCTCCATGATGGTTTTTGCCTCCTGTTCATCCTTTGTACTACTTGCAGAGTTATTAAATATCAAATCTGATCATGCCCATGTCTATTTGTATATTTTATTTCACATCTGTTGACTATTTGAAAAAAATCCAAATTATTGTATGTATTTTTCTTCTTATTCCAGCCTAAAATTTTAGTTCTATTTATACATAATTCCCTCTATGGGTTTCTCAAGACTCAGCTCAAATGATATCAGATCAATCAGATGAAACACCATTTCCAAAGATAATCAGATCAAACACCATTTCCACCATTTCTTATTTGACTCCACAAGAAACTCCTTAGTGTTTCTCAACACATGAGTAAGACCTGCATCGTATGTCCATCTGTCCATCTCTCTCTCTCTCTCTTTCTATATATATGTGTGTGTGTGTGTGTATGCATGTATGTATGTATGCACACATAGATAATGGATAATAGATATCTATCTATATACTTGCATATACATACATGCATGTATACACATACATACATAGGTCTCCTTGATTTCAAAGACTATAATATAGTGTTATATGAGAACATATTACTTTCCTATTACTCCTGGACTAGTACCTGTTGTCTAACATCTTAAATATCTTCTGGCAATAGCTTTGGTTGATAGGAAGAAATTATTTTTTTAAAGTTGAATTAGGTCAGATAAAAAGATATGAAGATTGAGATATAAGGAAGTGGGAAGCAGTACACTTCAATATTGTCTATTTTCAATTTTGCCTACTTTGATATGTACAGAGTCTGATAAACTATGATGAGAAGTAATCTAAATATAAAGAACAGTTCCATAAAGCAGGTATTTTATATATACACTTACTGCTTAAAAGCACCAATTTAATATGATATCCTGCTACTGTTTTATTATAAAGACTTTCAATTAGCCCTAATACCTTCAAAGCATAATTTAAGATTAATGTGGATTTGGAACATGAGGTTTTGAAGATAAAATTATTTTAAAATAACTTATTGTGAGAGTTCCCCATAAAGATCTGTAAGTATAGAACTTGACCTTAAAACCAGGAAAGGTGCATTATCATTATTGAGGTCTATTTGACCAATACCCCTTACAGAAATAAAATAGAGAATGACTAACTAAAAATCAATTCACCATGTCTGAGGCTGCCAGTTCCAGAATGAGCAAGAACAGATATAATATGATTATGAGGATTCATAACATTCAGGACATACAGCTGAATCCTACCTAAATTGTAAGCCAAAGGGAAATGTTGCTGGATGCCCTACTAGCAGGGGCTTACAACAATCAAGCTTTTTGATATGTGTTTCTGTGGTGAGGTAGATCCCATGTCCAAAAATTAGGCTTTCATAGTCAAAATTTCTGCCAACACTTTAGCTCATTACCTCTAAACAAGTCTTCAACAATTGCAACATTAACATTGTTGGGCGATTAGTATATTAAGCATTTGCCACTGCTATGAAGAATTTTCTGAAAAATTAAAACTAGTTCAAATCATCCTATTTAGACAAGATTGAAATATGAAAAGACATAACAGGATGCAATACATTCCTGGGAGAGGGTATCATGCAATACTTGTTGTACTATTTACCAATGACTTCAAAATATAAGAACAAAAGTATTGAAAGGATTTTCACCAAGATTGATGGATACTTTATATAAATCTTTTTTAAGTATCTAGATATTAAATCACATTTAGCATACACAGAGATTATATATATATGTGTGTGTATATATATATACACACACACATTGAATTTCTTTCTTGTAGAAAAATAAAATTCCATCAAATCAGGAACATGAGGGTTACCCCATACTGTTGGACGATTCACTGAACTTTTAAAATGAAATCTACTTATGCAGTTCCTATGTTTTAGTGAAATGATTTTTATTATATCTTTGGCTAGATGGTCATAAAAAAATACCACTAGGCTCTAAGTCAAGAGAAATAGGAAAAAAAATACCGAATCATCTTATTTAGGGAGGTTCAAGTTATGGCAATTGGGAATACAAAAGTATATTACCCCCAAAGTAAAAACAAACAAACAACAACAACAACAACAAAACCCAATTATCTGATACAGAGCAATGGTGCAGTGTTTTGGTAAGAATATGTTACTAGCCTCCAGCATTGACTTGCTACATAACTTAAGCAAGTTATATAACCTCTAATTTTAAAATAAACTATGTGAGATTTTTAAAGTGTAATAAGGCATGGAACTCTTGTATTATTGGACTTAATTTATGTGGAACATTTAGAGCAAAGCCTGGTGCATATTGTGTCTTTGGCAATAGCATTGGTAAGGGTATTAGTAGAAATAGGAGTAATAATTTCAGACCTACTTGATTAGAACAGACACACAGACAGAATATCTCATTATCTGTTTCCAAGGTGATTCTTCAAGCAAATCTCTCCCATGGTATCTGTTTGCTTCCCTTCACTTTATGTGTACCACTTTATTTCAGCTTTGTCTGTTATACTCCAGCCAGCCTTAACCATTTACATCATTTGAAAACACCATGACAGGTGATAGAATACAGGTGCTTTGGTGATGGGTTTGCTATGGCAACAATATCTGAAGGAGAGGGTCCTACACTTCTAAAATACAAACAATGATGTAACCCACTATCGCCTCAGTACAAAACAGTAATTAAAAAATACCATAACACAACACCTTTAACTTATACACTTTTGCAGAACATTTGTTTTCTACCTGAAAACAGTCAGGACTACCAGTATTCCCCATCAATCTCTGTGTGTGCACGTGCACACGCACACATGCACATGCACACACACCCCTTCTTTTTCTCAAAGGCATACTAATTATTTAAAATAAACCTCAGACACTTTTCTGAAGCCTTTGTTAAACACAGATTTCAAGTCATAAAATATTCTACGTGTCCATGATCACTTGTGAAATCACTGATAGAAAAGGTATTAATTACTTTACACAGTCACTGAGTCTTTGATAGCAGAGATAACTCCATGTACATCTTAAGTAAGATTTCAGAGACAAAACATTTTGCACACAGGCAATTTGGAGACTAAAGTGCTGGAGTTTTTCCAAGTGATTAAAACCCTATCAGTGCACCATCAGTAGTAACAATGGCAGTAGAAGAACCCTAAGGATCAACAATTTTGAAAAGGAATAAGCCAGGTGCTATAGGGGAATTCAGTACACAGGTGAAAGTACAGAGTACTTGGGTATTCCAGAAGTAAAGCTTTAGAACACAAAATTCTGAACATCCACAGGAATGAATGATGGAACAAGCCCAAATTTATTTTGGAGAGAGAATGGTTCAAGTATTGACTTCTTCCACAATTTGAAATGTCAGAAAGGAACTTAAACCTAAAATGATATTCTATGCTATTTTTATCTTGGGATAATTTTGTGTGATATTTGCAAATTCTGATTTCTGGTTAGCATTTCATCTATGCACTGTTTGGGACTTGAGAGATTCCCTCTTGTGTATTCATTTATTTGTTTTGTGTTAGACTTTAGTGATAAATGTGGGGTGTATAGCTGCCCTGCAGGTGGTTAATAGACTTTCCCATACCTAGAAAGAATTTTGGCTAAGACCTTTATAATTTCACCTCCCATTTTAACAAAATGCATTATCATTTAAATGACTCAATGCAGTGTATTCCTTACAAGTGAAAATGTGAATTTAGAGAGAAACAGGAAATGAGGAATCAGGACACCAAAAGCTTTTGTCTCATCCTCTTCAAACATGTGAGTTTGCTATCATTTATTGTTACATAGCATAAAGAGGTCCATACCACTAAACAGTTTATGTTGTAATACCACAGTATGATGAACTTCTTTACATTGTCTATGCAGGGTGTATTTACCTTCCTTTTAAATATGACTTGCTCTTTGAGGTTTTAAAGACTTCATGATGACTCACCAACAACATTCACTCATCTTTAATCTCAAGTAAGATTTCATCAACCTAATGTTATTTATAAAGACAAGAGGACATTGCAGAAACATATTGGTGAGTTAACTGATTCTAAGATAAACTTTCTGTTGAACAAGATAGGTTTTTTCAGGTCACCAGATAACATTTTGAGTGACTGTTTTGTTACATCAGTGGTGTTGCAGAACTAACTGCCTGTCAGTAGGGGAAGGCACAAAAGCAAGAAGTCATTTCAGAAGGATGTTCTGCTATCAGTCCCTAAATATCATTAAAAGAAGAAAACAAAGGAATTTTTCAGATAACCATTATTTTAAAAAAAATTAATTGCATATAAGCTAAGATGAACTAGGTTGTTCATCCGTGCGAACCATAAATTGATTTATTTCCAATTCCACTGGAAAAATGTGATAATACACATTGAAAGGGCTTTCTGAAACATCAAACCTCTTTATATATCATTTAAAATATTCTCCATGTCATGAAATTGCTTTCAAAAGAGAATAATTTAGTCCAATTGATCACAAAAAAAAATGTGCGTTTTTTGATATCTGCCTTCTATACATGTTTGATAAATCATGGTAAATAATTAAAATTGATTTGACATGTTTGATCTCAAACTTGCTTAATCTTTTAGGTATTTTTTGTTTCATAGTCCAGCATCTTGTGTAGATTATAAGTAAACTGAAGTAATTTCTTTAGGAGAAGGTCCTAATTTAACTGTAAATATTGAATCAGTATATTAGAGAAAAATGCTTTGAAATGCTTTGCAAAATTTCAGATTTTCTTACCTGATTTGTAAGAAAATAACCATATATATATATATAAACATACATTTACAAAAAAAGTTCATACATAATCTCCAGTACCTTTATGTTGTGTTAATGAATTTTAGTTACTACATAAAGTTCTCTTAGGTAGACTTTATCTTCTATCAGTCAGGGTCCTTCTTGAGTTTCATCTCTTTAATCCTCAGAATAAAGTGGTCATTAGCTGTCACATTTATAGATGAGGAAGGTAAGGTTTCAGGAAAATAAATGACTTGGTTAAAGTCACACAAGTAATATGTTTCATCACTGGAATCTCAATATAATTTTGTCTGAGTTATGAAAGTAAACCCACTTCAAAAGCACAGTTCTTAAATTAACTCAGAGATCTAGTTCTTACTTCTTGATTATATAATCTCAATTTCCTGTGTGACTTGTCTGTTCAGATTCTGTCACTTCCTCCAGTGCAATGCTTTGGTTTTCTGAGTTGTAGTAAAAAGGGACCGGCTTTTGTTGCAAATGTTGTAAAAACCTGATGATACAGAGGTCTAACATCGATTATAAGCAAGAGTAAATAGCATTGCATTGGGATTAATTTGGTGGGAAGGGATATTTGAATGTCCCTTTAGTTTTATGCAGAAAACTGATTTCAATTTGTCTTAGTGCAATAGATCTGTATAGTACAGCATTTATGCATAGAGAACATGAACAAACAGGTGAATAAAATAAAATAAAGTAAAATAAAAAGATCCTTGGATAATATAAGACCAACTAGTGATTCCCAGAAGGGGAAGGGGGAGGGGGAGTAAATCATGACAAAGAGGGCAGTTCCATAGTGAAGGCTAGAATTCGATTTTTGGTGATGAATTTAATGTTGTATATAAGCATGTTGATTCTTAATCATATACCCCTAAAACTTATGTATTATAATACAATGCTACTTCAATAAAATATTTAAATAAATAGTATTGTACACTATTTAAAAAATAATATCTCCATAACCATGATTTGTGTAATCAACTCTGGCAGTCCTGCTTATTCTCAGCCCCTCCTGTACTATTCAAAACCACAGACTGGTCACCATTACAAGGCATATTTTGTCATTAGTCATTATTGTAAAACTCATGTATAACTAAGTGAAATGTAACTCATGAAAAATAGGAACATTTTTAATGTATTTCTCTTGACATTCAATTAATTAATTTAGAATTAACTAATTCAGAATTTGTTTACTAGGTTTTGTATAGATTTTTATAGGAATATATTATCCCAAACAGCTAAAGTTTTATTTTATATGATCAAGTATGCAATGCTTAACTTTCAATTTGGAGTTGCATTTCAGGCCACAGAATACCTTGCATAGTATGTTTAGGAAGAGAGATAGCTGGATTCTCTTGTTAATTGAGTACATTCAAAGACAATAATGAGAGTGGACAGCAAATTATGATTGGGTCACACTCTTAGTCTAGACATGGACTTTGCCCACCTTCCTTAGTGAAATGAACTCCATGCATTAATATAATCTCCTAATTTTATTCTATTAGCTTGTCTTTCTCTTAATTACCCAAAGGAGATATAAATAATGGCTTGTGATGACATTAGTTCTCTCCCATCTCAAAATTACTAAGTTACCTCATTGAAACCAATGATTTAAATTCTTATACTTTCCAAAGGATATCTACTTAGTGATTTTTAGAAAAACACAGCCACCGTTCCTGGGAACAATGTAATACACATGATTTGTTAAATCATCATTAAGGCTCTCATTTTGCCTTCTGTAATTTCTATGCAGGGTTTTTTGGTTTGTTTATTTGTTTGATGTTTGTTTGATTTTTTTTTTTTTTAGTATAGAATAGGAAGTAGGACAGTTCTTTTTTATGAGAATTCCTTAAAAAAATAAATTGTGACACACATGATTTGCAGATGATTTGCCTCATTGAATTACTATTGAAAGTAATCTAACTCTATTTTGAAAATGTGAAGCTATTGTTTTAAGAGAACTTACTCAGGGTTGCTTTCTTTTTATGGCAAAGGAAAATACTAGAAAAATTCCTTTTGAATTTAATTAAAAATCAATTATATTTTTTATAATAAGTTCTCTGAGGTTAATCTAGTGATAAAATAACTGCATTGATTGGAGGAAGTCATGATTTCTTATATTTATTAGACTCTTTCAAAAGTAAAGGCAGGTTATTCAGTGGCTATCCAGTTGCAGTTAGCTGGACAAGTTCTAGAGATCTATACAACATATTACCAACAGTTAACAGTAGAGCACTCTGTACTTCAAAACTGTGTTAAATGAGGGCCTCCCCTGGTGGCGCAGTGGTTGAGCACTGCGCTGCGAAGCTGCCCGCAGCCTCTGCAGTGCCGGTTCGATCCCCGGCCACCGTGGAGGGTCCCACATGGTGTGCAGACCTATTCTGGCGCGCCCGCTGCTCCCCTCAGCAGTGTATTTGCTCAATCTGCCTGTTCTGTTCCCCACTCTGGCTCTGGTGAATTCTATCACCCTCCTACGCTTCTGACTGTACCCAGTGCTTGTAGGAATAAATAAATAAATCTTTAAAAAAAAAAAAAAGTGTTAAATGAGGGGCCTCCGTGGTGCCACAAAGGGTTAAGATGCAGCCTTCGAGGCTGTATGCAGCCTCTGCAGTGTGAGTTTGATCCCTGGCCAGCTAGGAAGCAACTCACCTGGTGCAGCAGACCTCCTGACTGGCAAGTCTGACAGCAGACCTCCTGACAGCAAGTCTCCTGACTTGCCCGCTGCTCCCCTCAGCAGTGTACTTTGGTCAATCTGCCTGTTCTGCTCCCTGCTCTGTCTCTGGTGAGTCCTCTCAGCCCCACACCTCTGGCCTGTACCCCAGTTCTTGTATGCATAAGTAAATAAATCTTTAAAAATGTGTTAAATGAATAAATACAAAGTCAAGTGTTCTTACTAACAAAAGCAAAAACAAACAACAACAACAACAAAAAAAAAACGAACAGGACAGAAGGAAACTCTGGAAAGTATTGTTTATGTCTATTACTTTGTTATGATATCACTGGTAGATATTTCTTTATATATCAATTTCTTTATATATCAATTAGTCTCAGTAAGACTGTTAATAATTAGAAGTACAAAAAATATAGAGATGATGGTCGAACAGGAACTACCAATAATCTGTATTCCCCAACTATACAGAGATTACCTGGGAGAGTCTTCCTGATGACTGTTTTAGAAATCTGGAGTCTAATGACTGCCTAAAAGTTCTAAGGGGCATCTCTAAGTGGAAAATCATGGCTAATTTTAGTCAATTTCATCTCTTCGCATAAGACCAGTCATCCCCTTCAATCCCAAACCAGGCAGCTATGCTTGCATTCCTAGAGCAAGGAGTCAGGGTGGGCAAAAATGAACCTTCCCTCCATATAAAAGAGATCTGTACTTTTTTCACTTGTTGCTGCTTCTGGTCTCAGATGTGTACACAAAAAGGAAGAAAGCTATTGCTGCACTTCTGCCCTTTGTTTCAAGTACCTCCCTCTCTGGTTGAAACGACTACCAAGGGACATTAAAGGATGGATCACTTACCTCCTTCATTTTTTCTCTTTATTTCCCTTATGGAAGCCAGACATTAAAGATTGGACTTTCAAAAGCAACTTAACACGGAGGAAATCAGAGAAGGTCACCACACGTGCCCAGAGAAAGGCAAAAGCCAGGGGTTGTGGAGGGTGAGGGGCGGGGGGAACCGAGAATATTTTAACATCTCAGACTGATCTCTGCAACAGAAAGTGACTACATTAATACACACACATACATACACACAAATAAATAAATTAATTAAACCCTGGGAAAGGGAGATATTTGATTTCCAAAGTTATCACTATTAATTCAAAGGTCCACTTTCAATAACAAAAGAATCACACAACATACAAGGAGACATTTGCTATCGTCAAAGGAAAATCAATAGAAATTTGTCTTGGACAAGACCTGATGATGGTTCTACTAGATGAAGACTTTTAAACTACTGTCTTAAAAATGAACAACAGGGGACTCCCTGGTGGCTCAAGGGGTTAAAACACAGCACAATGAAGTTACCCTGGCCACTGCAGCTTGAGACCCACATGAAACAGACAACCTCTCCTGTCTAGCCCGCTGCCCCCCTCAGCAGTGTATATCAGTACATCTTCCTGTTCTGCTCCCCACTCTGTCCCCGGTTAGTTCTCTCCCCCCCTGCATCTGCCTGTACCCCAGTTCTTGTAGGCATAAATAAATAAATCTTTTTAAAAAAATGAACAGGGCCTCCCTGGTGGTACAAGGGATTAAGCACCACACTATGAAGCAATCCACAGCCTCTGCAGCACTAGTTTGATCCCCGGCTGGCCATGGAGAAACCCACATGGCAAGGCAGACCTCTCCTGTCTTGCCTGCTGCTCCCTTCAGCAGTGTATTTCAGTCAGTCTGCCTGTTCTGTTCCCCACTCTATCTCTGGTGGATCCTCTCACCCCCTGCATCTCTGGCCTCTACCCCAGCTCTTATATGCATAAATAAATAAATCTTAAAAAAAAAAAAACAAAGGGAAGATATCGAGAAATTAAAAAAAAAAGTATGCTAAAAATGGAAGTATCCATAAAGATAGAAGATTTTAAAAAAGAGCAAAAACAAAAATTATGGATTTATAAATACAACTGAAATGAAAATTCACCAGAGGGAAAAAAAGGACGTTTTTAGTAGGAAGAGTAAAGAAAACGTAAACTAGAAAACAGGATAATGTTAGTTATTAAGTCTGGGAAACAGAGAGAGAGAAAAAAGACTAAGTGTTAAGAGAAAAATGAAACTGTCAATCAAGAACCCTATATTTGACAAAATGTCTTTTTAAAAACAGAAGATGAAATTAGAGATTTCCAGATAAGCAGATATTGAGATGTTTAGAATTTCTTGCATCTGCCCTGCAAGTTTTTTTTTTTTTTAATTTATTTATTTATACAAGCATTGGGTACAGTGAGAAGCGTGGGAGGGCAAGAGAATTCACCAGAGCCAGAGCAGGGAACAGAACAGGCAGACGGACGAAATACACTGCTGAGGGGAGCAGCGGGCATGGCAAGAGAGGTCTGTAACGCCAACCCTGCAAGAAGTTCTAAAGGTGCAAGTTGGGGTGGGGCTTGTGGCTGTAGGTTGATACGAAGGCCAACAGACAATAACTTGAAGCTATATGCAGAAACAAAGTTCTCAGTAAAGGTAAATACACAGATAATTGTAAAAGCTAGTACTTTAGTATTGTAAAATATACAGTTTGGAACTTCATTAAAAAAAGTGATTCTAAAGACTAGTACATTGAAAACTTATTTATTGGAAAGTTAATACTATTATAACTTTGGTCTGTAACTCCACATTTTCTACATAAAGAGACTGGTATACTTTTAAAAAATATATTAGTTTGTATTATTGGGTATGACATATATAAGAGTATAATTTTAAGTTGTTAAGATATTAACAACTTAAAGATTTGAGAAGGAAACTATGAAGAAACATTTTTCTGTAGTATTGAATATAAGTTAATAAATTCAAATTAGGGTGTTACACGTTTTGGTTAATAAATGTAAATTCATGGTAATCAGAATGAAAACAGTTATAAAATATACACAAAAGGAAATAAAAAACAATTTAAATATTTCAGGTAGAAAAAAAGAACTAAAAACAAAAGAAGATAGTCATATAAGGGCCTCCTTTGTGATGCTTTGGGGTTAAAGTCTCACTCCTATTAAGCTATCACCAGCCACTGCAGCATGAGAGTTCAATCCTGCCCAGGGAATTAACCCACTAATGCCACAGCAGACCTCTCCTGTCTCGCCTGCTGCTCCCCTCAGCAGTGTATTTCAGTAGATCCTCCTGTTCTGCTCCCCACCCCATCTCTGGTGAATCCTCTCACCTCCCCCCACTGCTGGCCAACACCCCAGTTCTTCTCTGCATAAATAAATAAATAAATCTTTAAAAAAAAAAAGATACCAATATAGGAGAAAGGAAGAATGCCTTAAGCTATATAAAAATAAATAATAAATTGACAAAAGTCCTTCCTTGTAAGGAACTGATTGAATGTAAAAGAATGAAACTGTCCAATTAAAGACAGAAATTATCACATATGGGTGGTAAATGAAATCCAACAACATGCCATCCAAAAAAGATTTGCTTATTGATATGTGTGTGTGTGTGTGTACAGATCAGTAATAAGACAACTCTTGGACCTGATGACTTCACCGGTAAATTATAAAACTGATATTTATTCAATAAAACTTTGGAAAAACTAGTTTATATATGATTCTCTCCTCTCTTCTCTTTCTTCTCTCCTCCTCTTCCTCCTGCTCCCCTTCTCCTCCCTCTCCCCCAAACCTCCCCTCCCTTTCTCCTCTGACTTGCAAGGAATCCTGCTTGGGTATTATCCATTCTCATTGATTTTTTTTTTATTTCATTAATGTCTGTTCTTTTTACTGTACTGAAGAAAGAATTAATTATCATGATTTCAGACTACAGAATTAGTACTCTGACTTCCTTAATGAAAGTTATAGTCTATTATGTCTGTGTATCAAACCAATTCAACTATCAACTTTCCTCAAATAGTAAGTGTTTTCCAATGGATTCCTAAAGTAAAGTTTCCTACATTTTTGGTGTTTATTAAATTTTCATGTAGTAACTGCTTCTTTTCTCTAGTGCTTTCTTTCTTTCTTTCTTTTTTTTTTTTTTTAAGCGTGGGACTGGTCCTTGGAATCAAAGCAAACTCACAGGACTAATATAGTCATTTGAACTGAAATGGATGAAATTAAAGTCTTGTATATGAAAACCATGTTTTGTTTACATGGGTAAAATGCAACAATTCTTCCCCAAAGAAAGCATTCTCTATTGAATTATGTCTATAACAGGAGAATAATATAACACATATATTCTGCCTGAAATATCATGTATACTTCATACAAAATTAAGTCATATACAACTTTTGTTTTATGGTGTAGTTGTGAATTATGCTTGTTTGTTTCCATGTTTAATTATGAGGTGAACAGAGATGTGAAAGATAAATTTAATATGTCATTGCAAAGAAAACAATATATAAAATATCCAGGAAAAGAAAGTAAGACACAAGAAGAGAGAAGTGGACTTTAGGGCACATTATATGATGATATAAACTGAAAATTCAAATTAGTGTAAACACTAATTAATGAAACATACTCTGTGTTATTTAATGGTTTGGGAAGTTGGAGTTTTCTACTTAGAAATTTAAAGAAGTAAAATGCAGTTTAAATTATCACATCATTGTACAAGATATTACTACTTTTTGGTTGGTTTATTGCGTGTACCCATCTACCCCATCACCAATAATGTGTTTTGAATATAAGACAAGCATTCAGATAGGTTTTGCTCCTTCCAGTAATGTATATATTGCATAGTGCTGTCTCTAAATGTCTGGTGCCTTGCAGAATGGCCATGTCTTTGATATTAGGAAAAGTAGATGAAATAAATCTGCCATGGTAAAAGGGCTTCACAGTAGACTTCAGTAATAATCGTCAAATTTATGTTTGTGTTTCACAGTAGAAAACAGGCCTGTGTGTTTTTCCTATCATTAATTTAATTCACATCCACCAAATTTTATGTTTTCAATTTGCATTGGGAAGCAAAAAACAGTTTGATGATGATCCACCAGTTTTACCCTGAGGTATAGAGTAATGCTTTGCTCTAGATGAGGAAATCACCAAATGAAAATAATTTGCACAAGGCCATTTTGCCTTCAGCTTTCTAAAAACAGTAATTAGGGAAGCATCAATAGGACCGAATTCTATCTGTACCTGCCATTTTTGATCTTCTTGATTTACTTTCCAAACTAAAGAAGTATTTTATTTCAGAAAGATAATTTCTGATGAGAACTCTTTATTCTGAAAACTAAAAGAGTACAAATACATTTGTTTTACATTTCCTAAGAAAGTAAGTTTTAGCAGCTGAATATTAAAATGATGAAAGAAATTCTTTGAAATGGTTCTAAATATAATCACAATGTTTATTGAATTTTTGGATGCGTTTCTTAATAGTAAAGATCTATAAGAGGACTAGGAAACAAAATTTCATGCAACATACATGATAGTGTTATTGAGTCAATGAGAAATAAATCTGTCATTAGTTCTATTTTATTTATATATATGTATATATACAAATATATACAAATACATTATATTTATATGTATTTCAAAATACTGTAGTCAAAGGGACCAGACTTCCAGGATAATGGTACAATATGTAATTTTTGCCATGCTTTTTGATACCATTAACCAAGGGTATTTTCAAAGAGTTCAGTAATTTTCTAAATCCATGAAACTCATAATTGCACATAATTTCCATATGTACTATGTGTATAATTTGAATAATCATACCAATTTTATGACATTACTACTTGAGTTCAACAAAATGTTGCATTAAATAAGACCAAGTAGGGCCTCCCCTGGTGGCACAGTGGTTGAGCGCTGGGCTGCAAAGCTGCCCGCAGCCTCTGTAGTGCCAATTCAATCCTCCGCCGCCGGGCAAGGGGCCCACATGGCACGCAGACCTCTCCTGCCGCGCCCGATGCTCCCCTCAGCAGTGTATTTTGTCAGTCTGCCTGTTCTGTTCCCCGCTTTGGCTCTGGTGAATTCTCTCACCTCCTGCACTTCTGACTGTACTCAGTGCTTGCATAAATAAATAAATAAATCTTTAAAAAAAAAAATAAGACCAAGTAGCCTCTGACAAGGGGTTGCTATGCAGCTTGAACCGTCCTCACAAGACTCCCTTCTGCACAGAAATGGATTTTGTCAGTGTGGATTTGTTTTAAATTCACTTCTTGTCAACAAAGCACTATTATTTGTAATGAATTGGCCAAATCATAAATCTACAAATAGTTAAACTTGCTATCAAAGATTCACCCCCAACTTTGTCCTCCAGTTCTCTCTCATAATCCAGTTTTTTGTAAAGGCAAAGAAGTTGTTCAATATCTGCTATAATTATCTCTGCTTCCTTCAGCAATATGAATCACAGTTTTATTGTTTTTTATTCTAAAATCCTGAACCTAAGTAACTTTTATTCTTGCATTTGCTGTTTGATTTTCAATTACCAGAGTGCAGATTATATGAAGATAGAATTAGATAAGTACAGGTGAGGTTTCTTATTTAAAGCTCTGTGGGGTTTTTCCTTAGTGAAACCATAGCAAATCCTAATAGTTTCAAATAGATGTTATTTGCTAACCTACAAGAGAATAAAGTGAGTTTTTAACAGTGGGAGATGGTCACACTATTCCAAAGAGGACCATATGAGCTATGGATGAGGGATTGAGACTGGCAAATCTCGCCTTTGTAATGCTGACCAATTCTGTAAATGACTTCCTCATTTCATTCAACCCCCTCCTTCCACCTATTGGCCAGTCTATTCTATTTAAATTACCCTGTCTCAGCTTCTGGTCTAATCAGAATGGTAGACAGCTCTGCTCAACTCATTGCTCCTGCAGTGCTCAGCTCCATAGGAGTCAAAACATAATGGACCTACATAATGGATGACTGAATTGGAAATAAAAATAAGCTATTTGTTTGAAATTTACCTCCCATTTATTATATACTTGCATAGGAGGTCTCCTAAGAATCTGTAGGAGAGCCTTGTCTGGAAAAGTTATATAATATATGTTTATGTGCTGAGAGTGGAATACACATGTCATTACCGTAGTGTTTCATAGCACTGATTTTTATTTTATTTTTAGTAATTCAGTCTTGAGGAAATTGGAATGTAATATCTGTCACCAAATACATACCTAAATAACATATTTTTTATAAGAGAGTTATACAGGTACATACACACATAGAGATAAATCACAGATGACCATCATTGTTCTAATCATTAGAGGGTTTGGATGGTCTTCATTAGTGCAGTGTGTATACAATGATCTTAACACAATAAGTGATTTGTCTATGTATACCATGAGTTCTGTCAAGATTGAGTGCTCATCATCTAATGATTTAGAATTAAACATTATAATGGTTCATTCTCCATACTCTGAAAGAGCTATTACTTCAAGCTCAAGTGCTATTATTGGTAGGAGGAATTTTACTCATATTTCACCCTGTGTATCTTTGAAAACTCACTCCTATACATTTTACATGATTATTATTACCCGGTGGCCATTCAGCATGCAGCCATCAAAGTGCAAGATATATGACTCTCCAGTTGAATACCAGAAAGCAATGAGGTAGTGTAATTTCCCAGCTCTGGAGAGAAGTGTCACTTGAAATTTATGACTCTTAAATGGAAATTAGGATGATATACAAAGGCTTATAGAAACAGTTGCCTCTATGGAAAAGGGGTTAACTTTGGTAGTCTAACAGCTCTCAGGTATTTCCTTAATGTCTTTTTAAGAACAAAATCCTCCTTATTGTCACATGTTTGGCTACTTATGTAAGGCATCTGAGCCATGGGATTTGTTAGAGGATATGTTAGGTTATTATAAACTATTAAATGTGCATGTGGGAGGATTGGGTTAAGAAAACCACTATTTTGAGCAGTGCACAGTAAAATAAAAAGATTAAATGAACAACTCATTCCAGTCTTCGTGAAACTTTCCAGGTTTTGAAACCAAATGCTCTGTATCCTTGGACAACTTTAACTGGGCAAAGTGGAATGCTAAGCACCCACCATAAAACCAACTAGAAAATGGCAATTGATATATTAAAAACATTTAACATTAGCAATGGAACATAGGAAGTTAAAATATTTTGGTTTCTTACCTGAGACACGGATATACATATACACATGAACAAACAAATGTCTGGGTAAGATCAACGGAGAATAACTAAAAGCTAGAAGCTAGGAAATGAGTAACTAATAAGTAACAAATTTTGTAGGCAAAACAAACAAACAATGAAATCAACAGTGCTTATCTTATCTCGTGCTTTCCAATTATGAAGCTCAATTCTCATAGAAATATCAGTATCTTTAGCCTACTCTGGTGGTTTAGCATATGGTCTTTGGAGCTGGACAGCCTATAAATCAAAAATAATAATGCATGGATTTGATGATAATAATATGCATGTTAAGATATAGTGAACACAGAAAAATTAAAATGAAAAAAATATTGAAATTACTAATTGTATCTGCAAATTTTAATAATATTTGTGCCTCAAGTAAAACTCACTAATATTATAAAAGCTGATGTTCTCATAATTTTAATTAAAAATAAATTATAAATAAAATATATAGATAGTAACAAATAATAAATAAAAGATTTGGGGTTGGAATGTAATGATGAACTTTAGTAACTTTAGCACAACCAAAAAGTTTATATCATCTTCCTGTTTAATCTGTGTAAAACAATGAATAAAACATTTAAGATCAAGGGTTATTCAGCATATAAGGTAAAATAAAATTTTCAAATATATAAATTAAAGGTCAATGCAGGAAGCTGGAATGCAGAAGCCCACCAGGGGGATAAGAATGCGCAAGCCCATCTAGCAAAAAATCAGACAATTACCTCTTCCCGCCCTACAAATCTTTTCATGCCCTACAAACTTTTTCCCACCTTGCAAACCCAGTTTCCCACTAGACCTCTCCTCACCCTATAAAAGCCTACCACCACCTGGCAATGTGTGTGACTTCACTGACCCCCACCTGGGGTCTGTGAATCTCACTGAGGGTGTGGGGGGGGAATAAAGTTTCCCTGCCTGTGAGAAACTTGGCCTGGCTCTCCTTTTCTTTACTGTGCTGATTCTTTCAATAAAGAAGCCAAACCTGCACATATTTGAGGGCCTATTGTAGTTACCTTTTATATTTTCGATCACTTTCATCATTATTGTGGTTTATAAATGTAAGGAGAATAAAGCTATAAGGCAAAAATAATTTGGATTTATAAGTATAATTAAGATTAAAGAAGATTAGATATATATTTGAAGAGAAAACTATTTTGCTTCCTACTTCCTTAGATAGTCCCTGATTTCTTAGGAAATGCTTTATTAAATTAACTCAACACAGTGGGATTTTTAAAGAAATGAAAATTTAATTACTTTATTAGTATATAATTCAGTCAATGCTACACTTTTATTTATGTTATCGCACAAGTTTTATAGATACATGTATGTACACATAATCAAGTTTATCATTGAGGCCTTTCAAAGATAGTTTTTTACTGAATTCATTTACAAGCTACAATTTGTTAACATGTGATTTCATAAAAAAGGGGAGATTCCATGTTGCCTGCCCCACCTAATGAAGGGTGGAGCTGAGAGAGGAGTAGCTGAGGAGGAATGGGAGGGGAAGCTGAAGGAGACATGGAAGAAGACTTGAGGGAGGTGCATGGAGCAGATAGACATTGGAAGAAGTTTGCATTTTTGCTCTGGATTTGGGGACCTAGAAAGAGACACATATTGTTGAGACATAGAGAAGCCTGGAAGAGATGTTGGTGAGAATCTCCTGGGGAGGCTGACAATTGCAGCCATTACTTTGATTTGTACTTCAATTTTGCTTCTTTCATTTCATAAAGGCCTGCCTGGTTCTGTTTGTTTCCTAGTGTTCTCCATCAGAAGGAGCCTTAGATGTGTGATGTGTTTGCAGACCTCATGGCCCCATGTTTCTCATGTATCATCTTCCTACAAGCAACCCAACCAATCACCCATCACCACACATGTCATCACATATCCATTAAGTAACTCATGATTAACACAGTTAGAAACATAGTTTCCCTTTCACCAGGTTAATATTAATTTCAAAATCATATTGAAACTTTTAGGGTCTCTGTGCAGAAATGGGGAAAGCAGAAATGCAGTCTATTTCAAAAATAAAACCTAAAGTAAGATCATAAAATATATGACTGCAACTACCTTATTTTTCTTGTATAAATTCACATGTTACTGGAATAAATTGAATATAAAATTGATACTTTGAAATTTAGTATTGATAATTTAGAAATTTGAGCTGTGGCTTTCAAAATCAATCTTACTTTTTTTTTTTTTTAAGATTTATTTATTTATGCAAGCACTGGGTACAGTCAGAAGCATGGGAGGATGAGAGAATTCACCAGAGCCAGAGGGGAGAGCAGAGCAGGCAGACTGACAAAGTACACTGCTTAGGGGAACAGCAGGCGGCAGGAAAGGTCTGCACGCCATGTGGGAAACTTGCCTGGCGGCGGGGGATCGAACCGGCACTGCAGAGGCTGTGGCAGCTTCGCAACCCAGCACTCAACCGCTGTGCCACCAGAGAGGCCCCTCTTATATAATATTTTGAAAAGTGCATAGTAATTACAACTATACACATATCTTGAAAAAAATCAAATGTTTTTTGCTATATTTTTCAAAAAAAATTGCTAGCACCAGTTTTCCTTCATGATATTTTTTAACACTATAATAAAGATAATTTCTAAAAATATATTTCCATGTTTCACATATTCAAAACATGTTTGTCTAAGAGCCATTGTTACTGTGATGCTTAAATCATTCTCTAAGTATCTCAGGTTGTTATTTCAAAATTAAAATTCATAAATTAATTTTTGCAGGTTTTGAGTTCTTTAATGCATCTTTTATTAATTTCATAAAATTCTTTGTAAGTTTTCTATTTGTGATTTAAATAAATTTTAATTTTATTTATATGTAATGTTAGGGATTTAAACTTTTCATAATGACTTTGTAAATAAAATAATCATAAATACTTCTATTAAATAGAAGAATATTTGATTTGGGACAATCATTTGAATTATCCACATGATTCATGCCTACATAATTTTTACAAGTTTGATATTAAGTAAAGTACCTTAAAATTATGGAGAAACATCATGCATCTTGAGAGATAGTGCATTTTTAAATGAAATATTATCTATCATTCATAAAGTCTGAAATTTTTAACTTTTTTTTTTTAAAGATCCTTATTTTGACTTTACACCTGAATTTTATTTTATTTAATTAATTAATTTATTTATTTTGTACAAGAACTGGGGAAAAGGTCAGAAGCACTGGAGGGTAAGAGAATTCACCAGAACCAGAGAGGGGAGCAGAACAGCCAGACAGAGCGAAGACACTGCTAAGGGGAGTAGCGGGCGAGGCAGGAGAGGTCTGCCACGCCATGTGGGGTTCTCACTGGCAGGCGGGAAATCGAACCTGTGCTGCAGAGGCTACGGACAGCTTCTCAGTGCAGCACTCAACCTCTGTGCCACCGGGGAGGCCCCTGAAATTTCTAAAACTTATTGAAAACGGTGACGCTAAACATTCATAGAAATTTATATTTCATTAAGGTTTAATTATCACTGTTTATATTGCAATGGGGAGATGTATGAGTTAATATTTTGTACTATAGAGATTGTTTCACAGGTTACTCAGATGTTAAAACTCATCACATTGAATACATATTTTCAATTTAGTGCATATCAAATGATGCTGTAAATGTACAATGAAAAGAAACTTTAAAAATTACTGGAATATTTGAAATTTCCAATATAACAGTTTTTTAAAAAATAATACAAATCAAATGTAAATCAAAACTACCATCATGAGCATCTCAATTCATTTTGCTGTTTGTAAACAGATACACATGCACATAATAAAAAAATTCAAGTTAGTGGATTTAAGAACGCACTATAGAAAACTAAACTGATAGTTCAGGAATGATTTATGATGTTAAGTACTGTAGACTTCAGATAATCACAATTTAAAGATGGCATAAAGGAATGAACTCATCACTGCTCTGAATAATAAAATAAATCTTCAAGCTCACTGTAATTCATGTAGTCTTAGAAGTGATGGAAAGCATCAAAAATGTTACCTGTTCCTTTTTCTTAAAATTCTATTTTCTTTCAGAATTACTTATCTTTGAAAATATGCATTCAATAATTCATAAATATTACCCACACTGGTTAAAAGGAATGGGAATAAATCTAGGTAAAGACAACACCTATTTTTTTTTAAGATTTATTTATTCCTTTACACAAGAACTGGGGTACAGGCCAGATGCATGGGAGGGTGAGAGGATTCACCAGAGACAGAATGGGGAACAGAACAGGCAGACTGATGAAATACACTGTTGAGGGGAGCAGCTGGCGAGTCAGGAGAGGTCTGCTTCACCATGTGGGATTCTTGCCAGCGGGTCGGGATTGAAGGGGCACTGCAGAGGCTGGGGACAGCTTCACAGGGCTGCCTCAGCTGCCTGCACCACCAGGGGAGGCCCACAACATCTATTTTAAATTGTTGTGTGAATGTCACGTGTCTGAAGTCTACTATTACATAATCCAGATTCTTTCTTGATAAATGGAATACCAAATATCACAACTGAGGTTTACATGTTATTTTGGACTGAATGAATCATCAGTGGAACATATATTCCTAAATGAAAGTCAGATCCTGGGACTTACAAACTTCAATTAGTATGTATTGTCATAAAAATCTAAGATAGCCATGCTAATAGATTTTTAAAATTACCCTCCATATTTTTTACCTACATACAGTGTATATCACAAACCTTTAAAATTCTGTGTAATGTAATACTACCTGAGGTTTGTTCTGATTTACATTTATGATCTACTAGTTTTTATGTGGCTGGTGCTGTATTCAAGCAAATGGACTGTGTCCGGGATAATTGGGAGATGACTGGCAGTGAATAAAATCAATTGTATTAAATGGCAAAAATGGGGAGGAAAAAAAGAGAGCATGTGACATAGAATCACAAATATTTCCTTTCTAATATTGATTGACTATAAAAGTTAACTATAGAGTTGAACAAAATTCTTATACTCTGAAAATAGTCAAAGAATTAAAATGTGTACTTGATGATAGGCAATTTAATCAGTCTTTGGAGCTCAAATTCAGCTTCATTTTTTTCTAGTATTTGGAGTTGGCCATTCAGTGATATTTGGACAACTGTGTTTAATGAATGACTTAACATCTACTAGTAGTAAATATAAATATTTGATTGCTGAGTGTATACATACATATGCATACATACAGATGATTCCTGAGTCGCTTAAATTATAACCACTGATTATCTCTAAATGGAAATGTACATTTTGGTTAGTCTACCTTTTCCCCATCATTGTCTCATTGTAAATTACCTGTCTGGAAAGAATCTGGATGATTTTTATATCTCAAATTTCTGAATTAAGAGAAAGCACATTTAGATAAATTATACACCATATGCTATGACATACTCATGAATAATCAACCATGAATATTCAGACATTCTAGACTTTCAGCATGAAGTTAGGTGGCTTATTTCAGATTTTGACTCTTACATTTGAAGAATAAACAGAATGCTTGGACTCTTTAGCAAATACTTCTGATTTGGCCCTGTTCAGGCATGGCAAGGTTTTATTTCTCTGTCTCTTTGAAGTTAGGTGGTATCATATGACTCACTTGATATGAAATATCAAGCAAAGTAACATACGTTTCTGTTAAATGGCAAATTTAATAGACATTAGGAAAGTCACTCCAGATATTTCCTGACTACTGTGGGTGCATATATCAGATCATCATTCATCTCTATGAAAAGTATGCACACCTTTCAACCACTAACTACAAAAAAACTGGAGTGAAAAATAAACATTTCTTTACTTAAATCACTCATGGATATTTTGGAGTTAGGTTGTTATGGGTTTTTTTGTTTGTTTGTTTTTATCATAACATAACCTAAACTAACAGATACATCTTGTCTGATGTTTCCCTAAACCATCTAAATGTAAAAGGAAGATAAACAATAGAGTATTTATCTTGTGGGTCATGGAGCAGAGCTATAATTAACAGTGGACATGCTAAATAAGATACCAGAGACAGAAACATAACTACACATAATAATCATGACTAACTTAATTGATTCTAAAGTAAATTATAATGCAATAATTAAAATTCTGATATACTGAAAAGTGGAGAGAGCAAGATTCATGAAATACTGGGCTCAAAATTGACTCTGTCACTTAACAATTTTGTAACCTTGGTCAAGTCTTTTTATTTTTCTGGTTAGTTTTCTCATATTCATAAAATAAAAATTATAGGGCCTGGTGGTGCAGGTGGTTGAGCGCAGTGTTGTAAAGCTGTCCGCAGCCTCTGCAGCACTGGTTCGATCCCAGCCAGCTAGCGAGGGTTCCACATAGCATAGCAGACCTCTCCTGCCATGCCCACTGCTCCCCTCAGCAGTGTATTTCAGTCAATCTGCCTGTTCTGTTCCCCTCTCTGTCTCTGGTGAATCCCCTCACCCTCCCGCACATCTGGCCTTTACCCCAGTTCTTGTATAAATCAATAAATCTTCAAAAAAAAAATTTAAAAATGTATGAAGCAAAGGTAGGAGGCAATATTTTTTTTCTATAAACAACAAAAACAACCACTGAAAATATTTTCTGATTATGATTTATACATTCTTGTGCAGATGGTATACTACTTATCTGGGTACGTTATTTTCATTTATCCATGTTTTATGACTTAGTTTTCATGCCCTTTATAAGATTCTTAGTTTATGAAGAGTCATAAAACAGTGATAAAAGCTAGTGTCTTTATTCTCAGCTATATAAATAAACCAGTTTTTAAAAGCTGGTGAAAAACTGAGTTTGTAATTGAAGAAACATAATAATTTTGTCACTATCTTTTAAGAAAAAAAAATGATTGCATATTTTTCTTTTCCTTAGCATTGTAAGCCAACAAAATATGACATAAAGTATTACCAAACAGAACTTTAAAACCCCCATAAATAAAGTTGGAAAAAACTCATGGAGACAGTGCTCCTTCAAACTATAGCAACTTTTGCCTAATAAGTGCAACAAAAATATCAGTTCTGAAAATAAACTTAAAATCTCTTCACTTTAATATTATAATGCTGTAAAATTATATCTTACATATAAATAATACATAAAATAGGTGGGGTTTTGATAGGAATTAGTTAGGATTCACTTGATTTATATTTATGTTTAAATAGTGTCAAATTTCTACTATGTATTTATGAGATCCAAAGAAGTTTACTTCATACTTACAGAAAAATATTTTTTTTAGAAAAGCAATAGTATTTTGTCTGAAAACTAAAAATGTTAAGGTTAGAAAATGTCAGTTTTCAAAACACAGCTAGGACAGAGGTAATGACTTTCAGAGGAAGTGAGCCATCTTCACGCTCTCCTGGTGTCTGAGAAGACTTCATTCAGGCAATGGCAAAAGGGATATTTGAATTGCCAATTTTTACTAACCGTAAGGAAATTTGCAGCACCCTTAAAACAATGTGAAAATCAACATGGGACTCTCAAATTTCATCCCTGGGGAGATCAAGGCAATGTGCTGCAACAGACAAAAGAGTCAGCACAATACTTAACAGCCTCTAGAGAGCTCTTGGAAGCCAGCAAACATAAAAAAAGCAAAACAATCCTAAATGAGTCCACATTATCTCATTCTTGTGAAAAAATCTTGGTGCACCTGTACTTTGAATACTACAAGCATGTCTAGCCATCACATTTCAAGAATGAATACTGGAGAAGGTCCACAAAGGAAAAAGTAAACAGTGAAAGGATATGACAACCAACAGAACATAATGTTGCTCTAGTGATGGGAAAGTAAGTAAAAAACAGGAACAATTTAAAAATACAATCATTTAAGGCAATTTTTACAATTGAAGAGATAAATATAAGAGATCTAAATTGATAAAACCATGCAAAAATTTCATATAACACTTAGCAAAAATATGGAATTTCCTACATCATTGCATAATTCAAGGAAATATACAGATTGAAGATGGGCTTTGGAAAATTCACTGACAATTTTATATAAAAGAATTCATGAGGCTTAAGCACAAAACTATATAATTTATTATCTAAACAAGGACCATGTTGAGAATTAATAAAAAATATAAATAAGTATGTAGATACAAGTATAAAACAGGGAAGAAAATATGGAAAGTATGTTTCCATTATATTTAGGAATCATTTTCTTTGACTTTTTAAGTTAATGGAGGAACTAAATATCTCTATTCTGTTATAGCACAGAATCATGTCCTCAGTGATGCTATTCAAGTAAATCATGACTTTAAATGTACATTTTATATATATTTACAAAAAAAAGTGTGATGTCCTAAGATGAAATAGTGCTAAAGCATGTATTTCCTCATTTAGGTAACATGGATTTTTATAATTCATTCTAAGAGTGACATTATTTGAAGAAGAGAGAAGTGACTCATTAATTCCCTTTTATTTCATGTAAAATTATTAGTTGTATACTTAGAATGATAATTTTTAAAAATTATAAATTTTAAGGGCCTCCCCTGGTGGCGCAGCGGTTGAGCACTGGGCTGTGAAGATGCCTGCAGCCTCTGCAGCACCGGTTCAATCCCTGGCCACCGGAGAGGGTCCCACATGGTGCGACAGACCTCTCCTGCCATGCCCGCTGCTCCCCTCAGCAGTGTATTTCATCAGTCTGCCTGTTCTGTTCCCCACTCTGGCTCTGGTGGATTCTCTCACCCTCCCGCGCTTCGGACTGTACCCAGTGCTTGTATAAATAAATAAATCTTTAAAAAAAAATTATAAATTTTAAGTAATTTTTTTCTAGGCACTACCTAGACTAAAGAATATGCCAAACTCAGAAAATAAAGAATAGTGTATGATTCTGTGAAGTATTCTACTGAAATGGATCAATCTCATGTGTATCATCAAATCCCAGGAGAGAGAACTCAACCAATTTATAGTTTAACAGGATGATGTGGCAATGCAGCATAGGGAGTAGCACTTGCTAAATAAACCATGGGAACAAGCACCATCTTCCCTGACTCCACTTCCACCAGCCAACATTTCAGATGCTTTGGTTTAAATGTCCCAGCATGCATAAACTGGACTTCCTGGATGGGCGGCAGCTAGGGGAAGGAGGGAGATGCAAATAGGTTATTGTATGAGGAACATGGGGCAGGAGGCTAGGCTGCTACTAAGTTTTTCTTCGTGGCAGCTTTAGCACTCTGGGCAGGTAGGTTTTTTAGAGACAATGGCAGCTGTCATTTGACCTCATGTTGGATTATCCAGCTTGTGTGATGTATAGTGAATTCTGGGTCTCTCTTTCCCTCTGAGTCCACTTGACCCTATTTGGCCTTCCTGTGGGCATGTACCTGGAACTCATTATGACACTGTATTTGTAGGCTTCAGTTATCCTGCTCTGGGCCTGGTCTGTTTGGCTGGGAATATACCCACAAGAAGATTGGTAATATTGGAGTTTGATCAGGAGTTTGTTATTTGAAATCCTTCCCTCCCCTATACCTCTTCTCTCTTTTGATTAAAAATCTTTGAATACACTAGAGTGACTACATTCCTTTGTATGTGCAAGTTGCAAAGACCTTAGGATAGGCCACATGGATTTTTTCCTCTCAATAGTGTGTGGTTCCTGATCCACTTGGTTTCACCTGCTGTCATTAGGAGTTGTGTTAATTCAACTTAAAACATAGTTTGGGAGGAATCTGGCAAGATGAAAATGGAGTAAAAATGCTTGGCTTGTCTCATCCACATATTCACAACCAAATTAAAACAAAACAGTCATCAACCCTTGAAAGATAAAGGGAAGGCAATTGACTATATCAAGAACAATTCTAAGGTGGAAAAGGCATGGGCAGCTAATTAAACTGTGTTTAGAGCAATACCAGGGGAGTGTAATCCATGAGCAGGAAGGCTGCTTTGTATGTATAGTCCCTCTACTGTTGATGCCTTAAGGACACACACCTACCCTAGGAGATTTACAAACAGGGTATTACACAGGAGAGAGGGGTGCACAGAGTTGGCATGTAGGAAGGAGGCTGCATAATGGAGAATTATTTTTATAAGGGTGCAGACTAATGACTGTTGGTTTGAGCCTCAGATTTACAAATTAGAATGGTTGGAGCCTGAAACAGAGAAGAGAGCCAGATTGGATCACCTGTGTCTCCTCATGGCCCAGGCTGTTATTTGCAGCCTGAGGCTGTTGGACGCAAAATATGTGTCTTGTCCTTGCTAGTGACCAAAATCAAAATAAAAACTGAATACTCTCACTAAGCAGAGTTTAAGCACTGGGATCTTATAAACAGGACCAAGCGTCCCAGCGTAAGGAACTTTGGCCTTCTGTCAACTATAGTCCTTACCAAATGCTATATCAACTGTTTAACCACAGCAAAGAGATTGAAGGTGGAACAACCTATATGAATATTTTGGGTAAGGAGTTGGATTAGCAGAGGGGATCACTGAGAATCCCCAATGTGTAACCTGGCCACTCAGAGCTTTATAGGACTTGAAACCATGATTTTCAATGAAGGCAAGTTTTGGTTGCCCTATTGCTACCAACCTATTATGCCCTAAGTAGCACCAGTGCTTTCGTCATCCTTTGGTCATCCTTTGATATCTGTCTGCAAAGTAATAGACAGCCAGGATCCTGGGTAAAAACGCCTAGAATTGGGCCTCCCTGGTGGCGCAAGGGGTTAAGACACACCTATGAAGCTATCAACAGCCACTGCAGCACGAGTTCGATCCCCAGCCAGGGAGCTGCCCACATTGCGCAGCAGACCTCTCCTGACTCACCCGCTGCTCCCCTCAGCAGTGTATTTCAGTCAGTCCCCCGATCTGTCTCTGGTGAATCCTCTCACCCCCCACAACTCTGGCCTTTACCCCAGTTCTTGTATGCATAAATAAATAAATCTTTAAAAACAACAACACAAAAACAAACAAACAAAATGCCTAGAATTATACCCAGCTTCTTAAATAGGGGTATAAAAACAATTTAAGAAGCCAAGAAAAGAAAATTCTCTATTAAAACCCGTAAAAATTGAAATAAAGATATAGAAGTCCTAATTGCTGGAGTTACAAAACTCAGAAATCTTAGTTCAGCAGACCTGTACAATATATCTGAAGAGAAGATTAAGGTCACATATACTGCCATGCCTGCTGAAATAAGAAACACAATGTGTGATCAAAAACAGGAGACAATAAAGATAGAGGAAATATGAGACTGTTAGAAGTAGAACTAATGCATCTCAAAAAATACTATAACCAAACTAAAAATATAATAGATGGCATCAAAATTGAAAAATGCAAGTAATGGGGACAATTAGGAACTTGAGGCACATTGGTGCAGAAAACACAAATAAAACATGAAGAGAAAGAGAACAAAAATACAGTGTGGGAGCTCTTTGGGGGTAACCTAAAGAGAAATAGCATCTATATAATGAAGTCTCAGAAGAAGAGAAAAAGAAAACATAGAAATGGATGTAAATAAATAATTGCTGAAACCATCTCATTTAGGGAAATGAAAAGATGTGCTGATCTAAGATGCCCAATAGTCCCAAACAAAATAATACCAGACTAACACAAACCAAGACACATTTTAATAAAACTGTTGAAAGCCAAAAACAATGACAGAATATTAAAACAATTATTCAAAGAAGAATAGTATGTAAGGGAATGAGTATTAGACTCTTGATGGAGTTTTCAGTGAAAAGATTACAGGTAAGAAGGGAAAGGCAGGGGATATTTATAGTACGTAAAAAAGAGATTTCTAGTCTAGAATACCTTATTCTTCAAGATTATCACTCAAGACAGAGGGAAGATTTAGCAGCTTCACCGAAAAGCAACGAATAAAAGGATCAACACCAAGCTATACATGAAAGAGATACTAAACTATTATGAGGCAATAACACATAAGGAAAAAAATAATGCACTAAAAAGTACCTAAATTATGCAATATGGGGCCTCCCCTGGTGGCGCAGCAAATGAGCGCTGGACTGCGAAGCTGCTCGCAGCCTCCTCAGCGCCAGTTTGATCCCCGGCCGCCGGGCAAGGGTCCCACATGTCGCGCAGACCTCTCCTGCCACACCCGCTGCTCCCCTCAGCAGTGTATTTCATCAGTCTGCCTGGTCTGTTCCCTGCTCTGGCTCTGGTGAATTCTCTCACCCTCCTGTGCTTCTGACTATACCCAGTGCTTGTATAAATAAATAAATAAATCTTTAAAAAAATTAATTATGCAATATGAAGGAGGGCAATGAAAATGTAGTTCATCAGATTAAGTCTGAGATTAGACTGCCTAACAGTGTCAGAATAACCAAGAGAAATATTGAAATTTTGGCAGATGTTTCAACAAAATTAAATACTTATACAGAGTGAACACTGACAACCAAAGAGAAATTTCTGTGGCTAAGCAGCAGAAGAGCGAGAGAGAAAGGATCAAAATAGTGTAATACATGATGGAGGAGAAAAATATATGGAAACAATGTAACTAGAAGATGCAATATGCTAAAGGATCAACAATAACTGATATGATAAACATATACATATATGTAATAATGGATCATAAACTAACTTTATAAAGTGATAAAATGAATAAAATCCAAAGCAGAAAAAATATTTGCCTTATATATCCCATATAGTCAAGGTCTGTTGCCTTGACAATAGCACACTGAGCAAGGGGAGTGGTGGAACAGGCTACACAATGCAGGATGCTGCTAAAATAACAAGCTCCTGGCCTTTTCTTGATAGAATGATAAATAATACAGGATCAATTACACAGGAATAGAACAAAAAAAAAAAGGATAGTTGAAACTGAACAAATGTGCTTATGTATTTAGGGTTTTGGGGGAATGTCAGTCTGCTGGTGTCTGCTTGATGGCTGGTATTGAGATGCAAACCATAATCCAGGCTCCCTATTCATGGTTCCAGTCTTATGTACAAGGTGCTTTCCTGATGGTCTCTGGGAGGCCAGAGAAATGGGCCTCTGGGAGGCCCAGTCCCAGGGCCATTCACTGTCATACCTCAGGATGCATACCCTTTGTTCTGGACGATCAAGCATTCTGCTCTTGTTAAATTTGAAAGGAGCCTTGTAACTAACTGACTGGTCTGGAATGACCTTGTATTTGAATGCAAACTGCATGTAACCAACATGGTGGCCAAGAAGGGCTTTTAGATCTAGCAGACCCACGGAGGTCCTACAAACATTTCAACTTGTAAATATTAAACAATTGAATAGCCACATGTCCAAAATTCACTTTTCTTGACAAGGCAGACACCTAGAAAGATAATTCTAGACACAAAGGCTATATCCTTGATGTATCTCTTTCCCAATGGGATGGAGTCTTTGTTTTTAATAAACATAATCTCCTATCTGTGAGTCTCTATTCATCACCATCTTCAAATATCAGACAAAGCTGCCAGCATCTCTTTTCAGTATTTTTGAAATATGCTTCGTTTCACACATACACTTTTGTTTCCCTCATTGTGTAACCTGTAGCCCGTGTGAACTTTAACATAGACAATCAAATCAATCCTTACCATTAAGAGTTCACTGCTGTAAAAATAAAGTCTACAACCCTTACTATGTGTTATAACATCCAGAACTGTCTGTCCCAGTCTGACTCTAATATTTCACTTCACTCTTTCTTACTTACTCTCTCCAGTCTAATCCCATTAGTCAATCTGAAAGTTAATCCATTTTCATACTGTTTGCACATTATTCAGCCTACAATTGCACCATGCTTTTTCTACTACTTCATCTTGTTACTTGTATTCAATTTGATTTCCAGTGCAGAAATTACTCATTGACTCTCCAAAACTTCATGATGCTGCCCCCTCCCCTTATAATATATGTGAAGATCTCTCTGGAGTTTTTATTCATTATGAATTTAGCAATTTATAATCATTTTAAAGATATTATTTGATTAGTATCAGTCTATTTTTAGACATGCAGCTCAATGAAATTAGTGTTATGTCTGTCTGACATATAAAGATATAAATACATAGATTTGAATAAATATATGTATCCAGTACTTATATATCCAATGCTTATGTTTATTGCATGACAAATTAAAATGTGAATAATTATTTTTGAATCAAAGTTAGTCACTAAATAGGGCAACTAGCAACTTCTGAACTCATTGTACATGCTTCCCCTCCCCATGCATTAAGCAATCAGACTATAGCATAAGTGATAAGTGATGTTCTGCTTTTTTCAGCTGTAGTCCTTAAGACTAGTAGCTTGCATTTCTGCTATTTTGTAAAAGAAATCAGCATGCTGAAAGAGTCAGACATTTCTATGAGAGAGAGAGAGAGAGAGAGAGAGAGAGAGAGAGAGAGAGAGACATTGGAGATTAAAACACCATTAGGGGAGAAGGCAGACATATGGAAAAACCAGAAAGTCTGTAAGTGAAGCCTTCTGGAATTTCCCAGCCTAAACCCAGTTGTCAGATGAATTTTCCTGGCACAAAGGGAGCATAATAACTAGTTAGAAATGACATATTCCAAATATTAATACAAAGGGACATGACAAAGAATAATTCACTGGTTTAAACCACTGAGTTTTAGGGTAGTTTGGCAACTGCCAATAGGAAAAAAATAAATGAATAAACACTCATTATTAAAGTTATCTTAGATGTGTAATGTACTTTTTAAAAGTAGCATTTATGGCTTACTCAATTCTGAAGTGATGATAGTAAGAAGTGAGCTATAAAAATGGAAATATAAAGTACTTTTTATTTTGGATAAGCAATTTTTTTTTTTAAGTAGGATAGCAATACTATTGTAAATATTCCTTAGAAACATTGTCTGCCTCCTGTGACAGATATATTCATGTTTGCTCACATGTCCTTTTATTTATATGGAATTTCAGATGATTTGGAGAAATTTATGCATGACAAAGTAAAAATACATATGGGAAAGGATGTAAGAGGTAAAAATGAAATAAAGTCATTCAGAAATCACTTCACAAAATATGCATTAGGAGCTCTTGGACTTTTGCTACAAGATTTCTAGTAGCTCTATGGTCTCTTGGAGGCTTCTTTAATCTCCTTGATTAGGTAATTCTAGTCAAGTGATTCTTTCCTAGGGAACCAACATTAATATTAGACAAAGATAGCACTTTTAATTGTCTAGCCTGGCTTCTCATTAACATGGTTTATCATAGTTTGTTCCCAATTTCTTAGAATCCTAGTTCCATAAATTATCATAAATTTATCTAGGTGGATTGCATACAACCATATACTCTGTTCACATATTCCACATGTATTCCTGAACTATGAAGAGTACTTTTCTAATTGTTTTTGTAACTGTTTCTCTACCTTAAGATTTGAAATGGAACTTCTTTAATAAAGGTCCATAATTCCTATTCCATGTACTTGCAGTTAAGTTTATTTCAGAATTTAAAATTTGGGGATTACAGAAGTGCGATATTGTTCAGATATCGTATATTATGCATACTTAGGGACTCAGAGAGTATTCCATAATAGAACACATTACTATTTCTACAGAAAATACATGGCCACTCACGTAAAATGAGATTCATAAAGACTATTAAAATCTTCAAGTCAACTTTTCTACCAAAGTAATTCAGATAAGGTCATATTTTGCTTTCAGATCAAGTTACCAAGTTGTTAAAGATAATTTGTCTTCAGAGCACTTCATATATCAAAACAAAGGGTTAAGGATTGTGATTTTTAACTTCCTGGATTTTGTCTCTCCTTAGGGTTGTCACCTCAGTCTTCTCCCTAAATTTTATTCCTTTTTTTTTTTTTTAAGATCTCTTTTGTTCCCAATGAAATTCTTTTATCAGGTAAAAAACTTTTCCCTTTTGTAACTTTATTATTAAAGACAGCTAGATTGATACAGAATTGTCTTAGATGCACTCTTCTTTTCTAATTTATTTTAGAGTATAGAGTTAATTTATACTTTGAAACTTCAAGTCTCCTTTAAAGTATGTCTTTCTGCACTTTTGCTTCTCAATATTTCTCTGCATATGCTACTCTTGTACTGACACTATTTCCTAAGTCACTGTTCTTTCTTTATTTAAAGTATACTGCAATTTTTCTGTCTTTTTTTATACTTTAGGGTACTATGACTAGCTACAATGTCACCCTCAGAAGAAGTGCTCTGTAAAAATATTTTGGCTTTAAGATTGTTATGGAGCCCCCAGACTTCCCTTATCTCCAACAGGGTTCTATCTCTAACATGTAGAATCACCTGTTATTTTTTAAGTAATATGATTATGAGAATAAAGTCAGATTACTTGCTTCAGTGTTCATAAGGATAATTAACACAGTATGAGTCATGCTCATAGATCCAAGGCTGAAATTTCCTCATGATCAAAACCATACAATGACCTAAAATTAAACAGTTTCAAATGTTAACGAGCCCAAAGACCACCAAAAACCTTACCATTTATTACTTGGGTCAGCACATTCAATTCCCTACTATTTCCCAACACACCCAATTGGGAAGTACAATTTTCAGTCTCTTATGTAGTCTACTTAAAATCCCCTCTTCACCTAGCACATTTTTAAACAATAAAATAAGTAGTAATGTACACAGAAATCAAAATATCACCTTTCTCTTTGAAACAAACTAGGGTGAGGAATGACGTTTACTGGGACTGTTCAAATGTCTTGCTAACAAAAACCCAAGGAAAAATTAAACCTCCCTAGAGAAAGGCAATTACATTATTTGTCTATTTCTACATAGCAAATTATCAGAGACATAGAGGTTCATTTATTATCTCACTATTTTTGTAGATCAAAAATCAGGCATCACATAGCAGACATCTGGTTAGGGTCTTCAGGCTGTCAGTCATGTTGAATTTTTATCTGAGTTCTTGAATAAAAGAATCTGCTTCCTAGTTGAGTGACATCTCATCATCTTTGCTATATTCTTTTTGTTAGAAGCAAGTCACAGATTCTGCCCAAATTCAAGGAGTGGGGAATATACAAGTAAGTGTATGACTCAGGAGATTACCTCAAGGTTTGTCTGTCATGGAAATAATGTCAGTTACTGGATTCATAGTATCAATATGGCAAAATAAATACAGTCATTAAGTAACCACACAAAAATAACCTTTCCAGAATCATACTGCCCATCTGTAGTCTTAAAGATCAGCAAAAATTCTACTCTGTACTCTCATTAGCATAAGTAATTTCTAAACTCATATAATTTCTTACAAGTATATCAGATTCTATAACAAAATCTAGAAATATGGAAAACATTGGTGATTTTGAATACGGAAGTAAGAAGACCAGATTTGCAAGTAAGAAATATTTTGTAGCACATATTTATGGAGGCTTGGTAAAAGGTTAAAATGAATGGACTCAGGAATTCAAGTTAAGACCAGGCAAGAGGTGATGAAGTAGAACAAGAGCAGTAAAACATGAGAGAAACAAACTATGTTAAGGAATTGTAATCCATGGGTCTTGTGTTGATGAAAAGGAAAGGGGAAAATAATATCAATTACTTCTGGCTTTCTAGAGTAGGTGAATGAAAATGTGTGGGATCACTAAATGCGATAAAACTATAGATCCCCCTTTGTGGCGAGGACTTTGGATTTGGAAATGTAAAATATGAGGTGCTTCAAGAAAAATCACTGGTAATATCCAACAAGTCATCTTTACAGAAACCTAAATCTTATGGAAATAAGGGTTTTCTGAAATCAATAGGTTTTATTTTTGTGTAGTTTCTTCACAGAAAAATGACATGATCTCCATATATTTTTTATGTTCCCATTCACAGGTGATCATGTGATGTGTTCAGTCACAGTTCCTTAGATCATCTTATCTGTCTATGTTCATTCAACAGACATGCACCCAGGTGAACTTGCAGGTGCACACAAAGCCTCCTGCCCCACCCTCTCCCAAGGACTCTCTGTACCACAGATGAATGCTTCCACTAGAAATTAACATTGGTACTGTATATAAGGTAGGGAAACCATCCTTTGGTTAACAATCCACACATATTTGTAGTTTCAATTTGATTGTTAATTGAGTCCACCTTATTTTCTAGAGAACTTCCATAAAATTGGAATCTCCATATCAGCATGTGCTTACAATATTTTGGTGACCTGGCAAGAAGCTGCATGCGGGAATCACCAACTGCTTTTTAAATGCTAAATGTTTCCATCTAAAGTTGAAATTAATTAATTTCTGTTTTAAAAAAATTTCACTTTGCCATGGAGAATTTCAAAGAGATGGGGAAATGCAATCAAAGATTGATACAGAAATATCAGTGAACTGGAGTAGACACTATTCTAAATTAATTAATTCATTAATCCAGGAAGTAATTTTCATGTAGGGCTAGTATAAGTATAGCACTGTGATAAGAGTTATGCATAAATAAGTTCAATTAAAATAAAGCTGTTTCCAATTATTCCCTAAAATACCAAAGAAACATTAGTGATGGACAATAATATTTTTAAAAGATGATCCCTGCACTTTATCTTAGAGGATATAGTACCTATTGTTGTCACCTCATTTCTGAAGACTTAGACAAATCTTAGTGAAAAAGCAAGATGTAAGCATCTTGAATACTACTTAGAATGATATTTATTTTTATTTTATTTTATTGAGATAACATTGGTTTACAATTGGTGCATGATTCAGAGGTGTAGGTTCACAACCCTTCAAACATGTCACCAAACCACACCCACCATCAAGGGACCCAAAGTTCTCTACCATGGTCCATTGAACTCCTTCCACGTTTTGTTCTTCACTTTTCCTCCCCTCCCCAGAATGTCATTTTAGGCTAAATAAAAAAATATATATGTTAAATAAGTTATACATCAAATGGTCTAAATTGGACTAGAAGAATCATAGATGCCTCATGATGCTACTACTACAATTAATACTACTGATATCATGAGGATTTAATAATAATATTGGATATGTCTGCTATAATAAACGGTAATAAAATTGTGATTTTGGACACATTTTGTCAACCACTCATGAATGCTGCAATCTAGATCCCTAGGGAGAGAGAGAACTTTGCCCATGCCATTAATAAAAATAAATAAAACCAATAAAGACATTAATAACCATTAATAAAAACAAATAAAACCAATAATGAAACAAAGAAATGGAATATACTTGTAAAAATAACACCAAAATATGTACATATGATTTTTTTCTTTCTTATGTTCCACCATTGCAAGGGAGAAGACAATGGAATCATTTTTAAATAGATTATCTGAGGGAAGATTAATAAATTTGAGATATGGAGAGTCAGTCATCCCTTAGCTTTTACTTCTATGTTTTGAAAATCATTCTCATTTTAGGAAACTGGTATTGTAAAGAGTAATGTATCCTCATGTGATTTCTCAAACAAATGTGAGTTTTTTAAAAATCACTTTTTAATAATAAAAATACATTCACAGTCTGAATTATTATACTGTTTATAACTATCCCCTTGGTGTGAATTACTTTGTTAGAATTAAAATACTGTTCACTTGGCTTAATTAAAGTGTTTCTAAACTTAAAAAGTGCATAAGTGGAGTAGAATTATTTTAAAATACGTCATTTTTGGGGAAAGAATCTGATTAGTATTTGATTAGTGGCATAGAGAAATGAATTTAGCCATGGGCACAAGAGTTCTAAGAACCAACGAGAATGTTGAAGAAGGTGAAACTATGAAGCATGACAAAGTTCTTTCTGACTTGAAGCCTATCTACCCAAGTTATTAGGGACGGAATAATGCTTAGTCTTTTAGTATTTTCAATATGACAAGATATCATAATAATAATAAATAATAATAAATGTGAGCTCTTAGTGCCCTGAGTTCTAAAACCTAGATGCAGATATGGTACTTGACATTTAAAATTTTTAGTAAGCTTTCATTTTTTTTTTAAATTTAGATAACATTGATGTACCACACTTTCTGTAATTTAGAGCTATAGGATCACATTCCTCAGGTATATATTACCACACCACACCCCACACCAAGGTACCCAAAGTCCTCCACCATAGTCCTTTTTGACCCCTCCCTACTTTATTCTCCCTGAGCCCCTTCACCTCTGATACACTTAATTCTACAGTCAGATTTCTAGAGTCTCTTATTGGCTTGGTTTTATCTGACCCCTTGTTTTGTTTCTCTATATCCATATATAAGCAACACCATCAGGTATTTAACTTTCTCTCCTTCTGACTTGGCTTATTTGCTTAGTATTATCCCCTCCAGTTCCATCAATATTGTCAAAAATGGTAAAAATCTATTTCTTTTTTTTGTAGCTGAGAGTTATTCCATTATGTATATATACCACATCCTCCTCAGTCACTTAGCTTCACTGGGCACATAGGTTCTTTCCATAATTATTGTATGGCTATTTTAAATAGTGTTTTAATAAAGATCATCACATAATGAAAAAAATTAGTAATCTTGATATGCCATTGCATATCATTGTAGTCTCGTACTTATGGAGATTTGCTAAAAAACATCACTTTAACTAATTTTTGCACAGTATAAAGGAAATTAACACATGATCATTAGCAAGTGACAAAGAAAAATTACCCTAAAGATAATCTAAAAATTTAAAGATCTTCTGTGGATAAGAATTAGAAAACTGGAATATCAGATCAACCTTAAAGGATCTTTTGCTTTAATGATGACTATAACTTAATTTTAAATAAGAACACATCTTAAAATAAAATATAAGCCATTCTGATCAATATTATTTATGTTAAAAAGTTCTTTTCAGACTAATAAATTTATTAGCAGAAATGCATTATTTAACTTAATTTCATTTATATTATCCATGTACTTCCTATAAAACATTGCTTAATTATTTTATTATTTTGTGGGAGCACATATTTCTATATTAATGAGTATGAATTTTGAGAACACACTTGAAGTATATTGTTCTTAAAGTAGCAACATATAATCAGATTAACTACTTCTATTATGTAATTTATGATACCTCTTTATATGAAAATGCTTCATTTAAGTGATGATAAAAGGTAAAACCCCTAGTTGTCAAAATAATAAATAATTTTCTACACATCAAATTCTCTTTCTATTTAGTATACTAGATAGTCACTTTAAGAGGTCATCATTTTAGGGATATGTGAGTGTGCTAAATTGTTTAAGCATCATATGTGTTATAATGAATACTGTGCTATATTATCATGACTTCAAAATCATCAAATGCTGGTTGATACCTGAAGCAGAACTGAGCGAATCACCAGGATTAAACACAGATGGAATGTTAAATCCTTAATCATTTTCCACACATTTTATGACTACCTATCCTTTCCCAGAACTCACTGAAGTTGAGATGATGACTGGTGGAAAACAGTAACTAATTAAATTTCAGACTTTCAAAAAGGTCAAAATAGTACAGTGTATTACTATAATTCATAGAATAAATGGAGCATGCAAATGCCAATACTGCATTCTGGTGACAAATCCAGAAAAAATAAAAGGAAATTGAGCAAAATTGTCTCATTGATTCAAATGTATTACTAGTTATAAGATAGCTGGTATATGTACTCTTACAATTACATATTTAAACTTGTTTCTAGGTTGTACTTCTTGAATATAGTATAAACAACTACAGATTATAGATTATAAGTATAAGTTATAAAAATGAGACAAAATCTCCCTTAGTTACATGCTGATTATCTTCTTACATGCCTTTATCTGGTGAATTTATATTTTCTATTCATTTAACAACTAACTATATTTTATCATAATAGCCATAGCAGACAAAATATCCTATATAAATAGTACATCAAAATAACAAACCATGGATTTGTAACTATAGAATTGAGGCTACAAAAGAGGGGACTGGAGGAGGATGCAAAGTGGGGAGAGGGCACAATGGATTCTGTTAGAGGACTATGGGTGTTTTAGTAATGAGTGTGGTATATTAACACTGCTGAAAAGTGTGATCCTACACTTTTAAATCATTTACAGTGCTGTAAACCTCAATAAAAGTTTATAAAAGCTAGTCATAGATACCACAATGACAATATAAAAATGTGCGTAGTCATGTGGATATATTTGATATTATACATGCACACATAATTCTTAGTTTTTCTGGGTTTTTTAATTATTAAAGAGTACTAAAGTAAAATACACCTCTTGAGCTTCCTGGTGCTTTCCTTGCTGAGCGCTGCTCCATCAACCTAAAGACCACTCATCATTCATTACCTCCAATTACAATTTCACTTTAAAAAATAACAACAGACTTATGCTTTCCTTTTTATTTTATTTTTGTAATTTAATTTTTTTAAAGATTTATTTATTTATTTATACAAGCACTGGGCATAGTCAGAAGCGCGGGAGAGTGAGAGAATTCACCAGAGCCAGAGCAGGGAACAGAACAGGCAGACTGACAAGGTACACTGCTGAGGGGAGCAGCAGGTGGCAGGAGGTTTCTGCGCGCCATGTGGGACTCTCATGGGGTGGCTGGGGATCGAACCGGTGCTGCAGAGGCTGCAGGCAGCTTCGCAACCCAGCGCTCAACCACTGCGCCACGGGGGAGGCCCTGTTTTCCTTTTTAAACAGTTGGGCAGATTGTTGACTTTAACACAATTGTTGTTAAGTAATAAATAAAACAATGCTTTTGAAGTAAGCATCATAGGTTTTGACAGCCTCTTATTGGTTATTGTTTTGAATCTTGTCCTACATTTGCTGGAGACTGTAATCTTACTCTTTCATAATTACAGGTCCTCATGCTACCATTTCGCTAATAAAAATAGCTGTTTCCATTATGTATAGATTGAGCAAAACCATACTTATTTCATAGGATTATTGAGGTGGTTCTATATAATAAATTTTAGATGCTTAAGGCATTTAATACAGTGTTCAACAAAGATTCATTTTACTTCAACCAAGTTAGTATAACTCAGCTTTCAATTTCGTGTCAAGAAGCTGACCTCTCTCAAGCTTCTTCATGTATACAGAATTCAGGCAAAATGCATTGATTAATTTCGACAGTTGCTGTTATAAATTACCACAAGTTTAGATACTTAAAACAACATGAGCTAATTATCTTTTAATTCGACAAGTCAGAATTCTGGCACAAGACTTACCGGGCTAAGATAAAGATGTCAGGCTTGTTATGTTCCTATATTTTTATCTTCAAAAATAATTTATCAGGGCCTCCCTGGTGGCGAAAGGGGTTAAGACTCAGCACTATGAAGCAACCCACAGCCACTGCAGTAGGAGTTCGATCCCTGGCCAGGGAGGTGACCCACATAGTGCAGCAGACCTCTCCTGGCAAGCCCACTACTTCCCCTCAGCAGTGTATTTCAGTCAATCTGCCTGTTCTGTTCCCCACTCTATCTCTGGTGAATCCTCTCATCCCCCGTACCTCTGGCCGGTACCCCAGTTATTGTATGCATGACTAAATAAATCTTTAAAAAAATTATCACATTAAGGTACTGACATTTTTTAAAATAAATTATCACCTCAAATCTCAATAGACATATAAAAAGTGTTTGAATGAATCTAACAAACACTTTTTTTTTTTAAGGAATGTGATTTTTATTTATTGATTTTTTAAGATTTATTTATTTATTTATACAAACACTGGGTAGTCAGAAATGCGGGAGGGTGAGAGAATTCATCAGAGCCAGAGCGGAGAGCAGAACAGGCAGAGTGACGAAATACACTGCTGAGGGGAGCAGTGGGTGGCAGGAGAGGTCTGCGCGCCATGTGGGACCCTTGCCCGGCTGGCGGGGATCAAACCGGTGCTGCAGAGGCTACGAGCAGCTTCAAAACCCAGCACTCAACTGCTGAGCCACTGGGGAGAGCCTAACATACACTCTTTTTTTTTTTTTTTAAGTTTATTTTTATTTATTTATTTACGTATACAAGCGCGGGAGGGCGAGAGAACTCACCAGAGCCAGAGCGGGGAGCAGAGCAGGCAGAAGGACCGAAGTACACTGCTGAGGGGAGCAGCGGGCGGCAGGAGAGGTCTGCGCGCCATGTGGGACCCTCCTCCGGTGGCTGGGGAGCAGCCGGGGATCGAACCGGCGCTGCAGAGGCTGCGGGCAGCCTCGCAACCCAGCGCTCAACCGCTGCGCCACTGGGGAGGCCCCCTAACATACACTCTTGATAAAATCTCTCAGCAAACTAATTCAAAATAAAAAATTAAAAATTGTATAATGTAGTTATTTTGTTAGAAACTTTTATGCATAAACACAAACCAATGTCTTGCAGGACTTATGAATAATGGTAATATTTAAAATTTCATGTCATTTAATAATCATTAATTTTCATGTATTGCTATGATACTCATGGTCCTAATATGAGGTAAGTACTGTTATAACCATCATAGCTTATATTTAAGGAAATTGGGGCATAGAGGGAGTGAAGACCTTACCCAAGAACTTTGAAATCAGGCCGAGTTCAATTTTTATCCACTGTACTGCCTGGTTTCTCTCCTGTAATAACATATGCAAGTTTAATAACAGACTCCATTAAGCTGACATTTGGACTGAAAGCTGTACAATTAATTATTAAACTTCAAGGAATGTAGTTAAGACATAAGTAAGATAATTTAAGACTTAACAATGTGCATTATCACTTAAAAATATATGCTAAATAATGCATAATAAAAATGAAGTAAAAAAGAATACTTCATTGGCTTCTATTTTTTTTTATTTTTATTTTATTATGCCTTAAAATACGAAATTAGCACAATTTTTCTCTCTGTTTAGTGTCCTTACCTCTCAGATTTATGTTATGATGTTCCCTACATTTTCTGTACTTTTTCCCTTTCTCTTTTTCCTACATTTCTTTAATGACCATTGATCTAACATTTTCTTTCTCCACCCCTTTCATTTCCTCCATTCCTTTTTTATAGCTTATAAAACTTGTTCTGACTGGGAGGATAATGTGCCTCAACACTGTACATTTCCTCACATCACAGCAGCTAACAGAGTAAGCATTAATTTTCATCTTAAGCATCAATATAAATCTCACTTTAATATAATTCGGAAGTGTTCCAGTAAAATCCTTATTCTTCCAGCAGGTCTTATTCATAACCTCATATCCATGATGAGTTTAGGCAAGGACAAACAGTGAACTGTGTGGAGCTCTGCAGTGGCTGATTCCCTCTCATTTTCTCCCTTTATCAGCCTCTCTAGAATAAAAATGACAAAATTCACTGCTGAGAACCTTATAAAATTTACATTGTACTTTCAAATACTGAATAGTTCTCTTCGATCAGGGCAAAAAAAAAAAAAAATAAGAACTCTCTTTAACTTCACTAGTTCAGAGACCATAAGCATTTCATATTCTTGAAATGCTATACTAAATGAATAGAGTGCTGATATAAAGTCCAAAAACCAAAATTGCTGGTCCTGTTACCAAATGATAGGTAAAATTACACACTGCACTTGTCCAAAAAAACTCTTGATTTCTTTACTCAAGTGTTTTTATGTGAATAACAGAGATTTCTTTTGATTGAGAGTAAAACCAATTTCTCTCCATCTCCATTTGTATGGATCAGTGAGTATCTCTCCCAATCCAGTTTTATTAGGAAGAAGGGAAATTGTATATATTTAAAGGGAATGGCTTGATGGTTTGATGTACACATACATTCAAAATAATCACCAAAATCTAGCTAGTTAGCATATTTATCAGCTCAGATAGTCACATGCCTTTCTGTGTGTGTGTGTGTGTGTGTGTGTGTGTGGTGAGAACACTAAGATGTACCCTCCTAGGAAATTCAAACTAAAATTATTAACTATAGGTATTATTAACTACAGGTACCATGCATTAGGTCTCCAGAAATCATTAATACTGTACAACTAATGTTTTGTACTCTTTCACCAACATCTCCTCAGTCTCTCCCATACCCGACAACAACCATTCTACTCTGTGCTCCTATGAATATGATTATTTTAGGTACTAAAATAATTGAAGTGAGATCATTCAATGTTTGTCTCTCTGCACTTGACTTCTTTCACTGGATATCCTCTAGATTCATCCATGTTTTAGTAAGTAGCAAGATCATCTACTTTTATTCCTAAAGACTATATAATATTCCCTATCAATATCTTAATACTATGTTTAAAAAAAAATAACCTCACTGTCAATGTTAAAAAAAAAAAAAATCTCACTGTCATTCATCTTTACTCCCTTAGTCTTAAAGTATCTCTCCAAAGAATTTCACCATTCTTCTTTGACACCTCTTTTCCTTCATCAGTCTTTTCACTAAACTCTCTTCATTTATTCCTTTTTGCTATACCATCAGTATTGGGTCCTATACTTGGTCTTTGTTCAATGCAATATGCACAGTTGTCTTGTACAAAATCATAATAACATGAAAGATAAATTGCTAGCATCAAATAGAAAAACATATTCATAGCTAATTCAAACCACCTAAGAATGTGACTAAATTTGATTATATATTAATGAATTTTGTTTTGATATTTATTGGCTGATTTTATCATATCACCTATGAATAAGAGAAATCATAAAATATGTTTCTCAGGACATAGCCAATGCTCAGAAATCACATAATCCACCCCAGTGGCTAATACCATATTTTTTGTAATTCAACTGATTTAAGAGAACTATTCGTATGAAGATGAAAATTTTGTGAAATGTTTATATGTGCATATATTTTTTTTTGCCATTGAAAGTTATATAAGTAGTCCATTTCTAGTATCTGACTCAGCAGAATGGAAATAATTAGTGTCTAAGTTCATACTGACTTTTGGTTTTATTACAAAATAAAATAAAGATGCCCCCCCCACCACCACCACCCCTCAACAATAAGTGCCGGAGAGGATGTAGAGAATGAAGAAAACAAACATAGTTTTATTGGGAATGTAAACCGGTGTGACCATTTTGGAAAGCCATCTGCATTTACGTTAAAAATCTGAAAATGGAAATACTGCATGACCCAGAAATAGTACTTTTGGGCATTTATCCAAAGAATAAGAAACAATCAACTAAAAACAATGCTCTCAATGTTTATAGCAGCATTATATATAGTAGCTAAGACAATCAAATCTAACAATACACCCATTGATATGAGTGTATTAAGAAAGTGTGATATATATACACAATGGAATAATATTTAGATATAGACAAAACCAATATATCATCATTTGTAGCAAAGTGGAAGGAGTTCAAAGGAACTATTATTTTCTTCTTTTTCTTTTTTCCTAATAAATCTGCTCCTCTGAATAACAACAAAAAACAACTAACACATCTTCTTTAATGATGTGACTTAAAACATGTAAGGAACATAGAATACTTGACTCATAATAAGTTTTATGCAACTATTTGCTATTATTACTATTGCTATTATCATCATCAGTATTATTACAAACAACGCATGCCTAAAAACAATTCAAGTTCTCCTGCCTTGAACCTGGAGTACCAATGCTTCCTGCCAATCTTAAAGTAATTCTTTAGTTAATATCCTCTACTCCACAATTGCTATTTCTAAAGTTTTCTAATATCCTGCCAGTTTTGATCTCTCCACCAAAATTTTCACATTTTTATCAGATGAGATTGCCTCCTAAATCACAGGTTAAATAAAAACCATTCAACTGGAACTTCTCCAAATATATCCATTCATTTTTTCATTAACTTCTGTTTTAGTAGAGGAGGAATCTCCTACCAAAGGTCAATCATTTCATCTATGTTTTGTGTCTGATTCTTAGCAATATTAGATCATCAATCAGCTTTTTTTTATTCCAATATTAGTCAAAGTTTAAATTATTTTCTCCCCTTATTTTAAATGATTACTGGACAACACATTCTCTCTGTCTACCTTCTTTTAATAGCCAATGTCTTTGAAAGTATCACAGGATATCATTATTCCATATTTTTTAATTTCTACTCACTCCATCTATCTTCTGTCTCACTTCTTCCACAAAATAACAATAGTTAAAGACATCAGTGGCAACCATATTACTAAATCCAATGTACGTTTCTAAACTTTATATCATTTCATCTCCCAGCAAATTGAACAGTAATGATCTTTTTCCTCCTTATAAATTTCTCTTGCTCCCATAAAATTGAGCTCTATTACTTTTTTCCTACATCTGTGACCACTCATTTTTTGCCTTATTCATTTTGTTTATTGATTTGTTTTTAAATAACATGATTCTTTGCTCTATCATTGTGTTTTTTTTTTCCAAAGCTAGATTTTAGGCTGAAAAAAATAATTTAACTTCAAGGCAATCTCATCTTACCCACAGAAATTTAAGACACATGTTCAAATAATTTCACAATTTATATTTCCAGTCATGATATTTCCTATTCTATAGGTACTTATCTGTATGGCTATCTGAATATTAGTTATTTCCAATTGCTAATTCTATCCACTTACCTCAAGATTAAACTTGTATTCAACCATATTTATGATTTTTCCCTCCCTCCACTACACAATTTGTACTATTCAGCTGCCCCCAACATCAATGAATTATATAATTATCCAATCATACCAATTTTAGAAGCTTGCAAATAAGCTATTTTGACTCCCATTTTTCTCCTGCTTCTAAATATAGACTTTCATCCAGTAATACTTATTTTTTGTCTAGCCTTAAACAGGCACTGATCTAAGTTCTAGTGATACAGAAGGGGAAAAAAAAAGTCTGTGTCACCATGGCATATCATTTCAATGAGTGGGTGGAGCATGCATAAAAGAAACACAGCCAAGAAATAATGAAAGAGAAAATCTCTTAGTTCATCACAGTGGTTAAGCAGAAAAATAATTTCGATTTGATAGTGAATAATGGCTTGCTATTTTATATTAGATAATCAAGGGTGGTCATTCGGATAAGGTGACTACTGAAAAGCTTTTGAAATTCTGTATGCTGATTTTCCTTCAAATACATTTAATTATCTTCATCTCTATTGCTGTCATCTTCATCCAAAGTGTGACATTCCTCACTGGCATTCCAGCATTAGCCCATAGATTTATTCTTATTTGCTTTGACTTCTCCTCTTCTAGACTTTAAACAGCAGTGAAAACTATCTCTTCATAAAGAGATGACACAAATCCAATCAGGTAGCTGGGCTTTGATATACAATTATCTCTGCCAGAAACTTCCAATATTCTGACTCACATATTTAACTGCTAATATTTCTTCATCTTAAAACTCATGTGACACTTCATATATTCCTTTATAATCATTACCAAAGTTGAAATTTGTATGGTTCTTTTTCTGATAATTTGAATTTCCTTTATTATCTTTTTAACTGGACTATAGCTTCCAGGTAGTAAAACACATTTAAGTCATATGGCCCTGAGCCAGGTCATGGTCTTATAAGCCACATGGGATAGCTCTGGGTCACCACCTCCCAGATTATTATATATAATATCTACATTATATAACATGTGTATTATTAAATATATAGACATTATATGTGTTTATGTACAAATAAGTATGTTATTAACACAATGTGATTCTATGATAAATAACAATGAAGTTCACTTCTGAGAGGATTTTCAGGCAATGTCTTTTAAACATGGCATTTATTTACATACTTTCAATATTTTTTTATTGAGTTAGTATTGGTTTACATCACTGTTGCCATTACAGAAACAATGGATCCTCCCTTTCAAACTGTTGCCATAGTTTGCCCATGGCCGATGAACCCACTGTCCACCACCATAGACCTTTTGTGATTACTCCCTTCTTTATTCTCATTCTTCTCCTTTCTCTCTCTTTCCCCCTCTGGTTGCTCCCATTCCACAGTCTGTTTTTCAAGATTCAGTTTTTTTTTTTTTTTAGCTTAGCTTTATCTGATTTTTTTTTTTTTTTATTTCTCTGTATGCCACATCATTTAGTATTTATCTTTCTCCTAACTGATTTCCCTTAGCATTATCTCTGAGACATCATTTAAAAGGAATAATGCTCTATGAATTAAGTTAGAAGGAGAAAGACAAACATTGGATGTTTCACTTATTATATAGATATTGAAAAGCAAAACACTAACAAACATCTGAGAGGTGTGACCCTATACTTCTGATTTACATACAGTGTAGTAAGTCAATGTTATCTCAATAATTTTTTTAAAAAGGAGATTAGACAATAATATATAAATGAACAAATGAAGAAGATTATCCCACTAGAGTGATCCAAACAAGGAAAATCTCAGGAGAGTAGGAAATAGCATGTGCCAAAACTCCAAGATAGAAAATTATTTATAGTATGATTTAGGAATCTACAGAAGGAATGTAACACTAATAATGCAACTGATTAAGTCAAGATTTATCTTTTGTACTGTTAAATTTAAGAAGCACATGTGAGTTCCAACTGGAGATAATACATATGCCACTTAATATAAATATCAGAAAGTCAATGGATAGATATGGGTGGAGCAACAGATTTGGAAAACATTGATATGTATTTACAAAATGTGAAAAGATGGAAAAGTATGTCTTTATAATAGAGAGTGTGTTGTCCTGGGTTGAAATGTGATAAGTGTTAACACTAAAAATTTTAGTCATAAAATTATAACATACAAGACACACAGGATAGAAATAGCCAATAAGGCAGGAAGGAAACAAAACAAGAACTATAGAGTTACCAAGGATAGAACATTAAATTAGAACCTACTTAATAGCCAGAGAAAAGATGATTATTATCCCAAAATTTACAAAATTACAGAATTTGTACTTAATAATGACAGAATTTGTATTTAATTACCGTTTTTGCATTATAAACCACATAAACACCAGCCACATATCAGGCAGTAAAGTTATTATAAGCAAGAGATTATATTTACCTGTGGCTATCCAATTTCTAATTTTTACAGAATGATGACAATATGTAATTGAATGATGATAATATGTAATATGTAATAAACATTTTATTATTATTTAATCATAAATGTTATTAGAATGTATCACTATGTTTTCATATATTTGATTCTCATATAGGAGGCATTAAATGAGGGTTATTCAAATAATATATTAAATTAAGATAATGCCTTTGTGATAAAAATTAAATATCTTTAAAATGAATTTCCTTTTTTTTAAGATTTATTTTATTTATACAAGAGTTGGGGTACAGGCCAGATATGCTGGAAGGTGAGAGAATTCACCAGAGCAGGGAACAGAACAGGCAGAAGGACGGAAAGCACTGCTGAGGGGAGCAGCGGGCTAGACAGGAGAGGTCTGCCTCGCCATGTGGTATTCTTCCTGGCTGTCCAGGAATCAAACTGGTGCTGCAGAGGCTGCGGACAGCTTCACAGTGCTGCGCTCATCCCATTGCGCCACCAGGGAGACCCTAAAATGAATTTCTAATTCAATAAGCACTGGTGTTTACTGACCTTTATGTTATTAAAATACATTTAATTGTTTTGGAAAACGCAATAATTGAAATTTGTAAACTTTTTCCTATTCAAAAATTCTCATTTAGTAAGCATGTTGTAGTAACACTGACCTTTAATTCTGCTTGTTTTTATTTAAATATTCTTTGTAATTTCCCTTACTTGGAACTTTTCACTAAGTTTCAGTGAGCCCATAACACTTGCCCTTTTTGGAACACTGTTCTCATTGATTATACACACATCTCTATGAAACATACCTGCAATTTTGCTTGATAGGACTGATCTGATACAGGGCAGCAAGAGGCATTAAAACTGGCCAAGGACAGTTTACTGCCCAAATAAGTTTACTGGTCACTGTCTGAGTTCTTTACCCACACGCACAATTGCAAGACTACTCAGGTTCAGAGAACAACAATGGGATTTATTTAACAAACTAGGGAAAAACAAAGTGTTACTGAACACAAAAATGGCCATTTACATCTCCTGAAGCAGTGTCCAATGTTTTAAAGTCCTAAATACAAACACTCCCAACATGGCATCTTCCCGCAAATAAGGACCTGGAGCACAAGGTGGCCAAACTATAGGCCAGGTTGTAACTCACAAAAACAACATAAAACACAACAGGAGATGCTCACCAGAGCTGCTGAGATGCTCCAGCAAAGCACCAGGCAAGCAACACTCAAAACAGCAGCTGCAACAGCCAAACGATTCGACAAACAACCCACACACACAGTTCAGCAATGTGCTCAGCTCTGGGTTGTCACCTTCCCTGCCAGGCTGTAGCAGCAGCAACACTGGGGCAAGTTTCAGTTGCTTGGCTACTTGTAAAACCTCTTAACTTTTCTTCTGAAGTTAGCTGCTAGAAGCCTCTCCACCTCCTTCAGAAGCCTGCAACAGCCTTCTAGAAGATCAGCATGGTCAGCGCAGAAATTGCCAGCCCCAGATTCGCTGAAGATTGGCAAATGCTGAAACCCTGAAAGCTGAATTCCAGAACATTGAATCCTGAGAGGTGCTTCTGCAGTCCTTTATACTTCTTCTTCTTTTTTTTTTTTTTTTCTTATACTTCTTATCAGAGTCTCCACCCCCACCTATACTTTGTTTGCATTTCCTCTGGGGCTATCAATCTAGCCATCCTCACCAGCAGTCCCCTCCAGGGGGTACCACCTATAACAGTCTTTGACTTCAGTCACTGGTTACAAATCTACTGAAAAACCAAATGGCATCTTACAAAACAAATATTTAGATGTGCTGATGGTACAGTTGTTATAAGACAGGGAGAGGGGCAGCCCAAACCCCGCAAACCTGCCTATTCTAAATGGGTTCTGCCATCCGCCACATCAACACAAAACATATGAGACTTTAATGGGAAGGAACTTTAATAAAACTAGGAAACAATGCAGGTAAGGCAAAGAGTCTAGTTTCTAAATCAAGAACCCAAAGTTACCTGTCCCCTCGTGGGTAAAACTCCATCCAAATGGGATTGGCCCAGAGAAAGGCCCCAAAGCCTGCCACAAGTCTAAAGCACCTTCCAGTGGGGACCCACAGAAAAGGGTCAGAAACTACCAGACAAGCCCAGAAGGAAAAGAGCAAAATCAACATCAAGATAAAAGCTGCCATTGTCACCTCCCCATGGGTCTCACCCACATCTGTGTCACCCAGTCCACAACCAAAAGACAAGTGCAGTTTCTTCACGTGTCTCTAGGCTCCATGTGCCTCCTCCAGGTCTCCTGGCTCCATCCATCCTGCTTCCTTCCATCCTCAGTCTCCTCTGCAGCTTCTTCTCTCCCTGCTCAGCTCCACCCTCCCTTGGGTGGGGCAGGGAACCTGGAACTTTCCCCTTTCCTGGGGAACACCCTGTTACACAGTGAACCAATGAATGCAACTTCAGATTTCAATGGTCTCTGTAATGCTGTTTTCTTGACTTTGAATCAGAGGGCAAGTTAGGGAGAATTAGGTAGCCTCGAGGACAGTGCAGGTAGGGACCTCGGAGAATTAAGGAAGGCTTTAGAGATAAGGACAACTAGAGGAATGTAACTAATTCCACTGGGAAAAACAAACATCCCAGGACCAAGGACAACACTGTTAAAGCTGGCCTTGGTTTCCTTCAGGTGATAAAGGGAGGTGGAATTTGGGGAAACAGAGAGTGGTTTAATTAGGGCAGCAGACTCATGTCTGGTAGACCACTGTCCTCCCCTTTGTCAGAGTGCAGGGATATTTATGCAAGGGGGAGATGAGAAGGGGTCAGCACTGAGACCGGTGGGTGGCAGCCTGTTTTTCTTCAATAGCTGATGTTTAACTTTCTCTTCCCTAAAATGCAGGGGTGTTCATCTGGGAGACTGGGCCATAAAGATAAATCTATCAAACAAGGGGGAAGGTGCAACAAATGGGGAAAGACAAACCTGTTAGATAAGGAATGTGAAGATCCCCTGCTCAGCAGCAGATTAAATGAGACAGCCGAGAACTAACCAATCACAAAGAGACTGGTGGAGCTTTAGAATAATGACGGAAAGAAGGTCTATATTCCCTGAGACACGACTCCACTTTGGCTTCCTTGCCCCTCCCTGGCCTGGTTTCATGGCCTGGGAGTCCCACTTTATTTCTGTTCTTTTTCTCCTCAATAAACATTTTCTTTTTCTAAACAAATCTGCCTCTTCTCGCTTGCTTGCCTGAGAGTCTGCGAAGTTCCTGCTGCGGCTTCGTGAGACACCAACCCATGCTGGTCTAGTGGCTGGGGCTCAGCTCTGCCTCTGCAGCCTGGGATCTGTTCCTGGCTGGGAGTCTAGGCCTGACAATTCTGGTATCAACTTCACATACAATCACAAAAGACAAATTTTTAAGGGAAAAAAAAAATTGACAGAAAGACATTGAAGCACTTCTCCTCAAAAGAATGTGTCAGAAAAAAAGTATGATCCTAAATAAGCATATCTCTGGAGCAAAATATTCTAAAACAATAAGTATGGTTTTCATTTAATCTATCTCAACCTTGGTTTGTATTGTTAGGGAGAAATGATGTCCTGAGCTAATTCCATACAGGCTTTGTGGACTCCACTCCCAGTCCAGACTAAAGCCATCAAGACACTGGGAAAGACAAATCCCATCACCACCAAAGGGAAGGTGGCTGGGACCTGAGGGGGGAGTTAAGCAGCCAGGTTGGGTATAAAAACCAAACACGTGGGCCTTGGGGGGCTCGCTATTGCTCGCCTCCTGGCTTCACGGCTCCTGGATTGCAGCCAGCTCTCAGAGTGCCATTTGGGATTCCAGATCGGTGGATCGGGTAGGACTCATTTAGAACTTTGTCTCCCACTTTTCTCCCTGAGCTGTACATTTCCTCATTTCCCCTTCCCTTGTAAATAAACCTTTTATTAGCCTTTCGCCTGTGCCTGCAGTAGAGCACTGATAAGTCCTTTTAAGTGCGCGGGTGAGGACCCACAGTCAGGCACTCCATTTTGTATCGGGGTTGCTCTACAACAGTACAATGGGAAAGTAAACTTTGTCAGGAGGGATAATAGAATCTTTGGTAAAATGGATTATCAGTGAAGTTTCTCGGAATATGTGCTAGAGAATGGTGAATATCATTTCTGTTCACTTTTTTTAAGATTTTTATTTATTTATTTTTGCATAGAATTGGAGTACAGACAAGAGCTACCGGTGTGTATGTGTGTGTGTGTGTGTGTGTGTGTGTGTGTCTGTGTGGATTCATTAGAGACATAGTGGGGAGTAGAACCATCAGATTTACTGAAATACACTACACTGCTGAGGGGAACAGAGGATGAGACAGGCGCGGTCTGTTGCACCATGTGAGTCAGCTCGCTGCACTGTTGAGATGGGCCTTCACAGTGGTAGTGCTGAGACTTAACCCTTAGGCCAATTTCTGTTCAGTCTTGCATATGTGTTGTCCAAGAAGACACTAATCTGATTTTCAGGAATCCAGGATTCTGTGCTGCTGGCAATCTTCTATTTCAGAATGACTTTGATGGAGTATAAGTAGAAAAGTTGGAAAGGAGGCACATAAGACCAGAAAACTGGCTCACACAAGGCCAACAGCCGGAGGCAGGTGTAGAAATGCTTAACATACTTCTTAAACCAGCTATAGAAATGAAAAATCCTTAGGTGCCAACTGAAATAGCAAATGTCAGATGCTATAGAAAGGGTCAGGAGACGCAGACCAAAAGTGGGGATATGGAGATTGAGAGCATTGCAGAGAATCACTGGTACATACAAATCAAACTAGTCACAACCTAGAAGTAATTAGGTTAACAAAAGCTAGCAATTCCACAAAGGAATGATCCCCTCCCAAAGAAAAGAAGTCTAAATCAGTGCAATTTCTGCCCTGGGGAGGCAGCCTTTCTGCTAGCCTTTGCCTATGCCGGTGTTCCTCTTCACTGACCTCCCTTTGCAAAATCATAGACAGCTTTCCTACCAAGCCTACCTGCTTATGACTATGCAGCCTCTCTTTTAGCAATCCTGTCCTTTTAGATGAGCTGCTCTTTCTGCCCATTTGCATCTATGTCCTTTACTCAGCTCTCCCTTTTTATAATAAACTTATGCTTTTGGATATAACTAAATGGCTCTGTCCCTGGAGAAACTCACCACGTGCCACAGAAATGGGAGCTCTGGTGGAAATTTTCCCAGAGGTAACCCAAGGACTCATCTCTACAAACCCAACACCTACCCAGCTGACATCTACATCAATGTCAGGATTCTGAATTATCTGTCTGTTAGCAGTGAAACCTTACCCACAAAACACAAAAATGAGCTTCCTGTAGAGAAGATTAGCAAGAGATGGGAAAGTGATGCCAGTGTGAGCGGTGTTGTTGCCGCTTTTCATCCTGGTAATCACCACAAGTTTTTGTCTTGTGAAGCCATAAAAAGGAATACACAGACTTTTCAGATAAGTAAGCAGAGAGAAGCAAACTTTGTCTTACTGAAATGTTATTTAAGAAAAAGGACAGAGGGCCTGCCCGGTGGCACAGCGGCTGAGCGCTGGGTTGCGAAGCTGCCTGCAGTCTCTGCAGCGCTGCTTCGATCCCCAGCTGCTCCCTGGCCACTGGAGGAGGGTCCTGCATGGCGCACAGACCTCTCCTGCTGCCCGCTGCTCCCCTCAGCAGTGTACTTTGGTCCTTCTGCCTGCTCTGCTCCCCGCTCTGGCTCTGGTGAATTCTCTCACCCTCCCGCACTTTTTTTTTTTTTTTTTTAAATATTAAATTTTATTTTTATATTCCCCATAAAATTGCAAACGCCCCATTCTGACCCAATCCTTCCCCTCCCGCCCCCCACCCCCCAAAAAGTGTCTCTGGTTCATAGTTTTTTTGTTGATTTTGATTTTCACTTTCTTATATTCATTTTCCTGGTCCCTTATTTAAGTTTTCTAGATTCCTGCTATGAGTGAGACCATCCGGTATTTTTCTTTTTCTTTTTGGCTTATTTCGCTGAGCATGATCCCTTCCAGTGCCATCCATGTTGCTGCAAATTGCATGTGTTTATCTTTTTTGAATGCTGAGTAATATTCCATGGTATATATGTACCACATCTTCTTGATCCAGTCATCTATTTTTGGGCATTTGGGTTGTTTCCAAAGCTTAGCTATTGTAAACAGTGCTGCTATAAACATAGGAGTGCAGGTGCTCTTTGGAATTGATGTTTCTGTGTCGTTTGGGTAAATACCTAGGAGTGGAATTGCTGGATCATATGGAAGCTCTATGTTTAGTAGGTCCAGAAATCTCCACACAGCTCTCCATAGTGGTTGGACCAGTTTGCACTCCCACCAACAGTGCACAAGAGTTCCTTTTTCTCCACATCCTCGCCAACATTTGTTGTTGCTAGTTTTTTTAATATGTGCCATTCTCACTGGTGTGAGATGGTATCTCATGGTAGTTTTGATTTGCATTTCCCTGATTACAAGTGATGTTGAACATTTTTTCATATGTCTGTTGGCCATTTGCATTTCCTCTTCAGAGAAGTTTCTTTTTAGCTCTTCTGCCCATTTTCTGACTGGATTATTTTCTTTGTTGTTGCTGAGTCTCATCAGCTCTTTGCAGATTTTTGTGATCAGTCCTTTATCATTAGTGTTGGGTGCAAAAATGTTCTCCCAGTTGGTGGGTTTCTCTTTGTTTTTGTTATTGTCTCTTTTGCTGTGCAGAAGCTCTTTAATTTGATGTAGTCCCAGCTGTTTATCTTTGTCTTCACTATCACTGCTTTGGGTGATGTGTCTGTAAAGATGTCTTTGATGTGCAAATCCCGTAGTGTTTCGCCTATATTTCCTTCTATGTATTTTATGGTTTCAGGTCTTATGTCTAGTTCTTTAATCCATTTTGAGTTGATTTTTGTGTATGGTGTGAGGTAGTGGTCAAGCTTCATTCTTTTGCATGTAGCGACCCAGTTTTCCCAGCACCATTTATTGAACAAACTTTCTTTGCTCCAATGCATAGTCTTTGCTCCTTTGTCAAAGATTAGTTGACCATAAATCTGTGGGTTTATTTCTGGATTTTCTATTCGATTCCATTGGTCTGTATGTCTGTTCTTGTTCCAATACCATGCAGTTTTGATGATTATGGCTTTGTAGTATAGTTTGAAGTCTGGGAGTGTGATGCCTCCATTTCCTTCTTTTTTTTTCAGGAGAGCTTTGGCTATTCGGGGTTTTTGGTGATTCCATATGAATTTCATCAATAATTGTTCTATTTCTTTGAAGAATGCCATTGAGATTTTGATTGGAATAGCATTGAATCTGTATATTGCTTTTGGTAGGATGGCCATTTTAATAATGTTTATTCTTCCAATCCATGAGCAGGGGATGTCTTTCCATTTCTTTGTGTCTTCTTCTATTTCTTTTAACAGTGTTTTATAGTTTTCTTTGTATAGGTCCTTTACCTCTTTTGTTAGATTTATTCCAAATATTTGATTTTTTTGTTTCGATAATAAAAGGGGTGGTTTTTTTGATTTCTTCTTCTTCAGATTTATTGTTTGTGTATAGGAAGGCTACTGACTTTTGCGTGTTGATTTTGTATCCTGCCACTTTACTGAATTGATTGATGAGTTGAATTAGTTTTTCTGTGGAGATTTTGGGGTTCTCTATGTATATTATCATATCATCTGCAAATAGTGATAGTTTGACTTCTTCTTTTCCTATTTGGATTCCTTGGATGTCTTTCTCTTGTCTTATTGCTCTGGCTAGGACTTCCAGTATTATATTGAAAAGCAGTGGTGAGAGTGGACATCCTTGTCTTGTTCCAGATCTTAATGGAATTGCTTTCAGCTTTTCACCATTGAGAATGATACTGGCTGTTGGCTTGTCATAGATGGCCTTTATGATGTTGAGGTATGTTCCTTGTATCCCAAGAATTTCAAGGGCTTTTATCATGAATGGGTGTTGCACTTTGTCGAAAGCTTTCTCAGCATCTATTGATATTATCATATGGTTTTTATATTTCTTTTTGTTGATGTGTTGGATAACGTTGATTGATTTTCGGATGTTAAACCATCCTTGTGCCCCTGGAATGAATCCAACTTGGTCGTGGTGAATTATCTTATGGATACATTGTTGGATTCTGATAGCTAAAATTTTATTGAGGATTTTTGCATCAGTGTTCATTAGGGAGATTGGCCTATAGTTTTCCTTTTTTGTGTTGTCCTTATTCGGTTTTGGTATTAGTGTAATATTGGCTTCATAGAACGTGTTTGGTATTGTCCCTTCCTTCTCAATTTTTTGGAAGAGTTTGTGAAGGATAGGCACTAATTCGTCTCTGAATGTTTGGTAGAATTCATTTGTAAATCCATCAGGTCCTGGGCTTTTGTTTTTGGGGAGGTTTTTAATTACCATTTCAATTTCGCTGCTTGTAATTGGTCTGTTTAGGTGTTCTATTTCTTCTTTATCTAGCTTTGGGTGATTGTAGAGTTGTAGGAATTTGTCCATCTCCTCTAGATTGTTGAACTTGTTTCCATATAACTGTTCATAGTAGTTACTGATTATTCTTTTGATTTCTGCTGTGTCCGTTGTGATTTCTCCTCTTTCATTTATGATTCTGTGTATTTGTGCTTTCTCCCTTTTTTCCTTTGTGAGCCTGGCTAGGGGTTTGTCTATTTTATTTATTTTTTCAAAGAACCAGCTCTTGGTTTCATTGATCTTTTGGATTGTTTTTTTAGTTTCAATTTCATTTATTTCTGCTTTGGTTTTTATTATTTCTTTTCTTCTACTGGTTCTGGGGTTTTTTTGTTGTTCTTTTTCTAGATCTTTGAGCTTCGAGATTAGGTTGTTTCTTTGAGTTCTTTCTTGTTTTTTGATGTGAGCTTCTATTGCTATATATTTTCCTCTTATTACTGCTTTTGCTGCATCCCATACATTTAGGATATTGGTGTCCTCCTTGTCATTCAATTCAAAGAATTTTTTAATTTCTTCTTTGATCTCCTCGTTAGTCCAGTGGTCTTCCAGTAGTGTGGCTTTTAATCTCCATGAGGTAGAATAGTTCCTTGCCTTCTTTTTATGATTTATTTCTAGTTTGATGCCTTCGTGGTCAGAAAAGATGGTTGGTATGATTTCAATCTTGGTGTATCTTTTGATGTTTGTCTTGTGCCCCAGTATGTGATCGATCCTGGAGAATGATCCGTGTGCGCTTGAGAAAAATGTGTACTCCGTTTTTTTTGGGTTTAGTGTTCTATAGATGTCTGTTAAGCCCAAATGCTCTAGGTCCTTATTTAGAGCTTTAGTTTCTTTACTTATTTTTTGTCTTGTTGATCTATCCATTGTTGATAGTGGTGTGTTGAAGTCTCCCACTACATATGTGTTTTCTCTGATGTCTGTTTTCAGAGAGGACAACAGTTGTCTGATATATTTTTCACCCTCCCGCACTTCTGACTATATCCAGTGCTTGTATAAATAAATAAATAAATAAATAAATCTTTAAAAAAAGAAAAAGGACAAAGAGCAAAGACTATCTAGGTAAAAAGTGCCTGGGAGGGATAAAGAAGCCATTATGGAGTCTTGCTTTGGGAATATATACTTTCTTTCCCTCATTATTCTAAAGTTCCATTAGTCTCTCTGTGGTTGGTTAGTTCTCAATGGTTTCACTTAATCTGCTACATCACATCCCTTCCTACATCACATCCCTTATCTTTTATTGTCCTTGATCCAGAATGCCCTGCTGCCCTTGTTGCCCCTAGACCTGGGATGTTTGACTAGCTCCCTTCGGAATTTGTTGCCCTTATCTCTGGATCTTCCCTTATTCCTCTTGTTGTCCTTATTTCTGGAGCTTCTTTAACTCTCCCGAAGTTCCCACCTACACTGTCCCTAAAGCTACCTGATTATCTTAATTTGTCCTATGACTCAAAAGGAATGAGGTACCAAATAATTATAAGACATTATAGACTTGTCACCTACAGTGCTCAAGGGGAACACAAGTAAAAGACTTTATGCATAAACCCAGCATATAACTAACAAGTTATAACTAACAAGTATTGAATATATAACTAATGAGTATTGGATTTCAATTATGTTTTCTGCACTATGCTACTTACAGCACAAGTTACCATTTTCATGACTCAGTAAAGAAAACCTGTTTATGGGATTTCAAGCGAGGGATATGGGAGAATGAAGATATGAATATATACATATGCTGAGACAGAGGCCTGAAGGTCTAAAAATTAACTAGTTATACTGAAAAAGTCTCCTCTACCCAAGTACCTCTATAACTGATAATAATTATTAATTATCTTATATATGCCAGACTCTTTGCTAGGTCTGGAATGTACCGGTGAGAGAGATGAGTTCCTTTTCTCATATGGGAGGCAAAATAAACAGTTAAAATATTCTATGAATTGGGAAAGTGGCTGAAATGAAATTATTTTTCCTACTGCATGGCAGTTTAGATAAACTGCTGATTCTTCCAATGAAACAAAAATTACAGAGATAAACAAAGCCAGATACATTTGTAAACACTGCTGAGTGCACTTAAGGAAATACACACGTGAAATAAGAACAAGAGTCTTGCTTTTTAAAAAAGAAAGTAAGTTGAAGGTGACTTTCACCCTAGGGTTGTTTGCTGTACTCTGGGACCAAGGACTTCTAAACTGTCAGTTGAATACAGGGAAGCAGAGGCAGGTAAAAAAGCCAAATATCCCCTTTATAGAATTTAGCATTCAAAAGGTACACCTTCAGGGTAAGCTTCAACAAGAAATAAGCTATGTTGCGGTAAACACAGAAGAAAAGCTTGACCACCTCAACTTTGGCAAAATATCTCCTCTGAAAATTCAAAATCTTACCGTTGTTCTAGCACTGACTTTTCATCCCAGTATGCTACCTATGTTCTCTGAAGAAGATCAAAAAACAAAGGGATAGTTATAGTTAATGTGGTTCTGTTATAGGGCAGCCCCGATACAAAACGGGGTGCCTGACTCTGGGTCCTCACCCACGCGCTTAAAAGGACTTATCAATACTCTACTGCAGGCACACATGAAAGGTTAATAAAAGGTTTATTTACAAGGGAAGGTAAAATGAGGAAATGTACAACTCAGGGAGAAAAGTGGGAGACAAAGTTTTAAATGTGTCCTACCCGATCTGCCAATCTGGAATCCCAAATGGTACTCTGAGAGCTGGCCGTGAGCCAGGAGCCATGAAGCCAGGAGGTGAGCGAGAGAGTGAGCCCCCCCCAAGGCCCACGTGTTTGTTTTTTTATACCAACTCTGGCTGCTTAACTCCACCCTCAGGTCCCTGCCACCTTCCCTTTGGTGGTGACAGGATTTGTCTTTCCCAATGTCCTGATGGCTTTGGTCTGGAGTGGGGGTGGAGTCCACAAAGCCTGTATGGGATTAGCTCAGAACATCCTTTCCCCCTAACAGTTCTGGTTATCATAGGCCTCTGACAGGTTACAAGAACAAGTGCAAATTCTGTCTGTAAAATCTCAAGTCAAACAACACCTGAAAGTGACCATTGGTTAAGCTGCATAAAAATCAAGAAGTTCACAGACAAAAATCACACAAATAAACAAGCTACTGGTGAGAAACCTGTATAAATAATAAGACAGCATAGAACCCAAAAATGTTTCAAATATTGGGACTATCATACATAAATTTTAAAATCAGACATGGAATTAATAAATCTGAAAGAAAAAATAAGAACACATATTTTTGCAGAAAAATAGTAGTAGGAAAAATGCCTAAGAAGGTTTAAAATATAACCAAATATACATTCTAGAAATAACAATTATTTATCAAAATAATTAACATATGTCATAGCAATTAAAATAAAAAACATCAATGAGTAGGCTTAAAGATTAAGAAAGAGTACACAAAATTTTCCAGATCATAGCCTAGGGAGGCAGAAGATATTAGAGCTTCAATACAGGCCTACGGTCGTGTAGGATTGTATGAAAAAAAAAAATATATAGTCTCTTTGTGATCATTGTGTGAGAGGGAGATAGATCATTCCAGAGGAAAAGATAATTGTAAAAATTATTTAGAATGATAGAAGACAAGGAGCTAAAAGATTCCAAAAAGACAACAAATCCTAATTATATTAAATTAAACAAAAATCAATATCATGTTGTATAATGGAGAATGTTAGATCTCAACAGTGGTCTCACAGAAAAGAGATTTTACCTTCCCAAGTCAAAATTTTACATTTGGAAATTTTTTTTTTTTCAATCTGAAAAAGCAACGTACAATTAAAGTGGATTAACTATAAATAGGGAGCACACACCTGCCACTTTATATGTTAGCTCAGGTAGACTTACAGGCACATAAATATATTAACTAAATTTACACTTTGAAGTGTTTGGTATGTACATAACAATTTCTTTTTTTTTTTTTTTTTAAATAGATGCATGTTTTATTTATTTATTTGTTTGTTTGTTTGTTTTGTTTATACATGCACTGGGTACAGTCAGAAGCGCGGGAGGGTGAGCGAATTCACCAGAGCCAGAGCGGGGAGCAGAGCAGGCAGAAGGACCGAAGTACACTGCTGAGGGGAGCAGCGGGCAGCAGGAGAGGTCTGCGCGCCAACAATTTCTTTTTTTTAAAGATTGATTTATTTATGCATACAAGAGCTGTGGTGCAGGCCAGAGATGTGGGGGGTGGTAAGAGGATTCACTAAAGACAGAGTGGGGAGCAGAACAGGCAGATGTACTGAAATACACTGCTGAGGGGAGCAGTGGGGGAGTTAGGTGAGGTCTGCTGCATCATGTGGGCAGCGCCCTGGCTGAGGATCGAACTTGTGCTGCAGAGGCCATGGGCAGCTTCATAGGTTGTGGACAGCTTCATAGGTTGTGTCTTAACTCCTTATGCCACCAGGGAGGCCCACATAGTAATTTCAAAGTTAACTGCTATAACGGTAGAAAAAGAAAATGCAATTTGAAAAGTAGTTCAAGGCATGGGGCCTCCCCGGTGGCGCATCGGTTGAGCGCTGGGTTGCGAAGCTGCCCGCAGCCTCTGCAGCACCGGTTCGATCTCGGGCTGCTCCCCGGCCACCGGAGGAGGGTCCCGCATGGCGCGCAGACCTCTCCTGCAGCCCGCTGCTCCCCTCAGCAGTGTACTTCGGTCCTACTGCCTTCTCTGCTCCCCGCTCTGGTTCTGGTGAATTCTCTCACCCTCCGCGCTTCTGACTGTACCCAGTGCTTGTATAAATAAATAAAATAAATCTAAAAAAAAAAAAAGAACACTTGTGATTTCATTTAAAAAAAAAAAAAGTAGTTCAAGGCAAAAATGGAATAATAAGAATAATATTCAAAATGAAGGGGAAAGAAGGAAATTTTGACATTAGAATAGGGCACATAGAAATAAAGCATTCAATGGAATATATATTTAATGCAAAAAAACCTGAAAACTTTTCCTTTAACATCAGAAACAAGACATGGATGTCTACTGTGAACACGTCCATTTAATTTAGGGTTGAGAAGTGCCCCAGATTCTGAGAAAGCTGGAAGAGTTTAATTCAGGGGTCCACCAGCTTTGGATTCAAGGGACAGTCAATGAGCATTGGTCATCATATGGTCTAGGCGAATCCTCTGATCATAATCCCTTGGGTTTCAAGGAATAGCATGAAAACGTGCAGAAATAAAATCCTTTCCTCTGTGTTGAGAATATAATTAATACTTTCCATTTGTAAATTAAATAGGTGTAAACATTAGTAAATGCTGAGCTATTACCTTAAAGTAACTATTGTAAATTGAATAGAAAATACATCAGACACAACAGATCATTGTTTACGGGACAGATTAAGTTATGCTATTATTCAACAAGTGGGTTCCACATCTCTTTGATTACTCAAATATTAGGTTCAAAAACCTGTTATTGTTACTATATTGTCCCATAGTATCCTGTATTGCATTGCATGTTTACTTCTCCTTCTCCTTTCTAGAGTGTTATGTCCATGATAACATTTGTTGATAATATTTTTTGTTGATTGACCAACGCATCCTCATAGGCCAAAATAATACCTGTGGCATGTTAGAGACTCAGTAAACATTTGTAGAATAAATAAATACATCCCAGACAAATAAATGTTTCCCATGCAAAAAGAAATTAAATAGGGAGAATATTTATTTTACTCCTAGAGTAAAAAGAAGGAAATAATAAGAAAGGAGATGTCATTTAGGAAAGTGAGGAAAGACAACAAACTCTGAAGACAGCATAATTTTACGTAAAATTGACTCCCTTTATCCTCATTTGGTGCCATTTAATTTTTTGTCTACCATTACAAAGAGGGCTTTGCCTGCTTCATATGATTTATATTTTATTTTATTTTATTTTATTGTTGTGGCTGTGCTGTTGCTGCTGCTCAACATGATTGACATTATTTAGAGTGACTGTTAAATGAGGAGTTTCAATGACATAAAAATCCCTTCATCCCCAATGTTCCTTCAAGTAGGTCAATTCAATTGGATTCATTTTGATTAAATACTGTTTTTATTTGATTTCAAAATGGTATATTCCCAATGTCCATATACAATAACTTTAACTATCTAAAAGACCTACTATTTAAACATTTAAAATATAATTTAAATTCCTTAGGCTGAAACTTAGTAATATATTCACTTCTAGGTATAGTCAGAAGAATTAAAAAATACAGTATAACACTCTCTATATAATTGTCTGTCAAATTCTTAATAGATAATGCTAAATTATTTCTTAGCTTCCTAGTCTTCAGGCTAAATAATTACAGTCCTCTTAACCTTCTTCTAGAGGTCATATTTTTAATCCTCTAATCATTTATGGAACTGTCTTTTAATCCTCTGTATGTTCTCTTTTAAGTTGCAGAGCCAAAACTAAAAGTGGTAACCATGAAAGGTTTTAACCATGCTGAGATGCTGAGTATAATGGGAGATTTATCTCATGGTATCAACACATTCTTCTTCTCACCATGTATCCCAGTATTGCACTATTTTTATAACTAAGGAATGACATTGTGCACTCATGTTCATCTTGTTAGTTCATCTTGTTACCCACTGCTAATGAATAGCCCCCATCGGGATTATGAACCAGAGAACCAAAGATGTCACTTTGTAAGATCAAATGTGAATTACATATTCACAATACAAGAATAATCATGCAAATCCTGTGACCTTCCTCAATAAAAAAAAAAAAAGACTATCAATTATAGCTTACCCTGGACATATTATCTACCAGTGAGGGGAGTTTGAGA